>NC_045734.1:8812447-8835180 GCF_008692095.1 Etheostoma spectabile
AAAAAAAAGATTTTTAGGCTCACAATTCAATTCGATATTGATTTTCAATTCAAAAACGATTTTCAAATTTAAAAAAACGTACAGCATGTAAATGTAGTTACTTTTCCTATGTGTGTATGTTTTTGTTTTTTTAAATATAAATCGATTTTGAATCGGTAGAGCTTGAATCGTGATTGGAATACAAATAGATTTTTTTGCACACCCCTGAAAGGCATCATTACGTTATAAACTTTAGCTAGTAGTCAGGCACAAACCCATCACCTTCACAAAACATCCATTCATATAAGTCCAACAGATTAAAAACCACTGAGTATTGTTAAAGGATTGCAAGGAAAGATTGTGGAAAAGGTGCACTGTGCCTTCTTCAGTGTGTGTAGTGTACTTTTCTGTGTTGTCAACTGGACCAGTGTTTTGCACTTTTGTTGACTGTTTAAAAAAATCAATCACAATTTTTATCTTATTTTGAAAGGAACAGTGTCATAGCATAGTGTTGTCAGTGGGAATTATATGTCCTGGTAAATGAGTTGTGTGTCTTCACTACTGTGCAGGACAGAAGTCCTAGCTAAAAGCAGTTCAGTTTTGAACATTCCAGTTTATTAGAAACAAATCTGCAATTTGGTTTTAATGTCTGTTGAATCTATCCTTATGTACTTTATGATTGTAAGGGACCAAGTTTCAGGTGGCCATCTACGGTTCTTCACACTATGTACAACTACAGTGTTCACAAATAACACAAACAAACAATACATGGATAATGTGTCAGCATGTCTGTCAGAGTGAGTGCACAAAATAATCGACCAAACTGACTTATGCATTACAATTGCATATCGTCCGTTAAAGGGCCAGTTCACCCAAATTTAAACAAAACAACGTGCCTCACTTTTAGCAGTATCTGCACATGCATAGAGTTATGGTTAGTTAGTTTTATTGGAGATATGTTTATTTGAAATTACTGTTCCTACCCCAAAACAATGGATGGGATTTTGTTTGCCTTCTGGATGGCTATACGACCAGAGCAGTGGTTCCATACCTGGGGTCACAAGACAGATCTGTGGGGTTGGGAGATGATTAACAGGATAGGAGGGCCAAGAAAACACGACTGCTACACCAAATTGTGGTCATTTTTTCAGGTTTGAAATGGCCAAAATGCAGAGTAATATCCAGTTCATAACAAGGGTTTACAAGTACAACCAATTGTTTAAGGGGTCTTGTGCCAAAAAGGTTGGGAACCACTGCAGTATAGGTAGTTTTTTTAGAAGATTTTTGTTTTGCAATTTGGATAAACATACCCTTTTAAATTAAATGTGAACAGCGTTAACATTCAACAATCTGATTATTAACTCTTTTGCATGATTTCAAGGCGCACAGAATCTCCAAGTAATGCTGAAGCAGGGCCTGATTAGGATTAGCTACATAGTACTTTATTTTGTCAACCCACTGTACTGTAGATAGCAACACTTAGTTAAAAGTTTAACAGACTTTCAGATACCATCGGATGGCTGTGGTCAGAGAAAAAGACTGATAGTAGTTATAGTTGGATTACACTACAAGTAGATATGCTAGCAAGTTCAGAAGTTTGATGTGCCGAAATACTTGTATTATGGACCTACTGTCCCTCTGCTAAAGCAATGGTAGGTCCCAATGGGGTGTGTATGCGCGCGTGTGTAATGAATAACTATTTACAAAATAGCCACAGGCAGTCAGAATGGGATAATAAATAAAATGCATGACTTCTAAAGACAAACCACTCAGAACAGTGATGTTTTCACTTCATTCCCTTTCTCCACATCCTCTAATAATAAATACAAACGCACATATACAATCGACAAACTCTTTTGCCTTCTATCCTCCGTCTAATGACAATGAGTGGGACAATAGTGAGGGAAAAACATAGACACAGAGGTCACTGGCTCAGTTAACAGCTACTGAAAATGCTTAGGGTGGGGGTTTAGCCTCCTCATCCCATGATTACTGACACATACATGATACATGTAAAGAGAAGGACTGAGGGGAGAAATTGGCTACAGAATTGCCATTTAAATCTCCTCCATTAGCTCTTCAGCTTCGGGGTTAGGAGATGGAGGGCCAGCGAGACAGGGCGGGGTCGTGGATCTGGGCGGTGTAGAGGGAGGAGAGGGAAACAGCGTTGGATGGATGGGAGAGGGGGAGGGAGGTTTTTGTTTGGTTGGAGAAGAGAAAGGGAAGAACATGACAGGTTTGATTGGGGAGATTGGGGAGGGGGAAGCTTGTTTTGAAGGGGAAGTTGATGGGGATGTTGCCTTTTTGGTAGAAGAGGAGGAAGGGACTCGTTTGGTGGGAGAAAGAGAGGCTGGTTTGGTGGGAGAAGAGGAGGTTTGGGCTGGTTTGGTTGGAGATGATGGGGAAGGGCATGACACGGGTGTAAAGGGAGTGTTGCAGGTTAAAAGAGCAGGAGGGCCAGAGAGTGAGGGAGTTTCGAGAGAAAAAGAGGGAGAGGCGAAGGGTGATGTTGTTTCAGGAGGGATGGAAACAGGCAAAGAGGGGACGGGGACAGTTTCAGAAGAGGGTAAAGGGGAGAAAAGCAAACTTATAGGGGCAGAAGGAGATACATCAACAGCGTCAGTTGGGGAATGTGAGCAGGGAGCATTAGGAGTGGGTGTAGCATCAGGAACAGCAGGCGCAGCGGTCTTGGGTGCCTTGAGACGAGCGGTCTTGGTGGGTTTGGGTTCTTTGGCCTGGGATGCCTGTTTGGTTGGAGAAGCTGGTCCTGACTTCGTTGGCGAGGCTGGTTTGGCTGGGACTTTCTTGCCAGCTGACGTTGGTGGACATGGCACTGTTTGGGGCTGTGGACGACGATGGATGGTGAGCTGGAGGGTCTCTTTATCTAGAGCTGTGCTCTGCCAAAACAGACAGACAGACATGCTTGATACTGGTGTACCACTGAAGCTTTAATAACACCAATTATAACAGAGAGAGAGATATATTGTGGGTCACTCTCTATTGAAAATGATTAATGCTTGTGTCATTTCCTGCAAATGATAGACTAGCTCTTGCGGTGAAAAATGGGATTTAATCAACTAAATGTTTTCTTTTTACTGTATACCAACAATCCTTAACTGCTGACCCAATCTTGTATTTTTTATGATCTCTATGAATGAACAACACACATGAAATAAGCTAATGGAAATGAACATAAATACGTGAAAGATGATAACCAAAAAGACAGTAGACTGACCCTATGAGAAGGCAAATCAGATCATCACTGCTATTCTTAATGAAGAGAAAGGGCAAATGAGAGAATGAATGTTTACCTTTTCATTCAACAGATAAATACATGGTGATTTTGTCTCGAGTAAAGCCAATGATGTTTTTCTTACGTGGGACAGAAATCTATTAAATATCATGTTCCTCATTTGCCCTTGTGCTGAATCTCAGCAGCAGAACAGATGAAGCGTAGCGTCAAATGTTAGTACATACCATTGCCTTGGAGCTAATTCAGAAGGGGCGTAATGCAGGGAGAGGGGAGAAGCAAAAAGGGACAGAGACTAGTCTTACTCACAGCTTCACAAAACAAAGTCAACACAACAAGCATGACGGCCAGTTGTTGTTCCAGCTCAGGGCTAATCTGGTATTTTCATTCATCATTAAACTCAATTTGGTTTGGACCAAATGACCCTTTGCATTTCAGAAACTGAGTTGGAACAAACGGTTACACTTTACTTGAAGGTATCTACGTAAGAGTAACATGACACTGTCATAAACATATCATCATCATTATAAAACGAGTCATAAACCTTTATGACATAGCAATTCTCTTAGTGTCATTCAGTTTGGTCATGGCAAGTTATGGTTAGGGTTAAGTTTAGGTTTAGGGTTCATGTGTCATGTCATGTCACTCTTATAAAGATACCTTCAAGTAAAGTGTTACCGAACAAACTAAGACTTGTAAGTGACTAGTTCAGCAGAAACACGTGTCAGTTAGTGTGAAGCTATATTTACATTCCACTCAATAGGATGCAGGGGTAAGGTGTGATTTAAATGTTCTAGTTTTAAAAGACAAGATTGGCATTATTCTATTATTTGGGACCTACTAAAATATAGAATAACATCAACCTTGTCCTTAAAAATAGGCAGGGCGATCTTATATCCAAGGCAATAAAGCCACATAGGTTTGCATCCATCTCTGTGAATTGAAACTACAGAATGGTGCCAGCACAGTTCTTAATATTCTCCACAAGGTGGCAGCAGAGTGCCATTAACGTTGAACAGTGCTCCGCAACCAATTTTGGATTTGTGGACACACAGAAAATAGATTTTTTTTCTTCTTTTTTTTTTAAATAGAGATCGCTAACAAACAATAATTTATGGCAGAGAGGGAGACAAATGAAACTGCTCTTGCATTAGCTTGCATTAGCACTGCAAACAAGCTAAATGACCTCCATGACTATGTGATAAAAGAAACACATCCTTCAAAACCCAGATGAGGGTTTTCACAGCTAATAAAATTCATGATCGACACATATGGAAGGAAATGTGAGCAAAGACAGAATGAAGAATGTGAAAACAGTTAAGAGGGGTCAGTCCAGGACAGAGCGAATGTTAGCGAGGTCCATATCAGCTGGTTATTGAGAGCAGATACTGCAGCTGGTGTGGGGGGGGGGGGGGGGGGGGGGGGCCGAGAAAGAAACAGGAAGGAAGTGAAAGGGTGAGAGCAAGGGGGTGGTGGGAGTTGTTATGATGGAGGGAAGGGTGAAGGGAAGGGCGATGGCTCGGAAGAGAAGGAGGCAGGAGGGAGCGGTGTTTGAAGTGTATACCGCTCTTAGCTCCAGGCGTCCCCTTTGGTCGGGTCAGATGTGAGGGAGGGTGAGGAGGAGAAGAGAGGAGGAAGAGGATGAAGAGGAGGAGGAGGGGCCAAGACCATGGCCCACGTTTACACCTCAAACTGTCAAATGAGATTTACAACAAGAAATGAGGCTCTTTCCAGCAAGATCAAATCAAATTTATAATTAGACCCCCCCCCCCCCCGTCCCATTTCCTGCAGTTCAGACAGACAGACTGAAGAGAGTGGGCTGATGGGTAGTGGGACCTGATGAGACTAAGAGTGGAGAAAGTCAAACTGTACAACAGGAAATGATGCAAGTGAGGCTTGAAACAGACAAGATGGAAGGATGTGACTGCTAACAGGAATGACTTATTCTGCCCCTCTCCAAGTTTCTCTGTCATTCCATTTCTAAAATCCTGTCTGACATGTTTACAGCAGCACAAGTTGTTTAGGAGTTGTCTCTCTTGGACGATGATTGAGGTCAGATATTCTTGGCCCGGTGATTAAGTGGGCGTAAGATTCCTATACTGTGAAGTGAATTAGAAGGAGCTCAATCTTCTGGATTTGGGTCAGACATCCTCCACCATGCAGTAAAGGTTTGGAAAAAGGCCCGACATGTGCAATCTGCTTCAGACACCTTGTCAATTACAATTAAACCCCTGTCAAAAGCTCAATACTGCAGATTACAGAGACCACTGATAGTTCATCTTAATGTACGTCTAAAGATTACTCTCTAAAGTCTCAGAAAAACATAACACTGATATTTGCAGAACAGGGAGTAATTCGTACGTTGGTTTGTGATTGTCTTTGGGTTCTTACCATGATGACGGACACCGCAGCTGTGGTGTTGTTGTGCTTAGTCGCAGTGTCAAAGTGCGTCTTCAGTTTACCTGTGACCTCCATCTGCATGTTGTTCTCTATGACTGCGTCGTCCTACACACACACACACAAACATGCCATGAGTGAAAGTGGTACAATGGTTCTTCAAACAATCTTAAAGTTCAAAATACCAAATAAATACGGAGACAAACAGGGCTTTAAGATACCGTGACCCAAGGGTGGGAGAGGATGTCTTGTGCTGTGTATCGAGCCTCAGCGTTGACCTGCAGCATCTTCCCTATCAGCTCCTGCAACAAAAACACACCATCACACCATCATCAGGACAACATCAAAGCTAAAGCTCTTTTAACTCTACATCAGCAGTTTCCCTTGATCGTGTCATTGTGCGACTTTACTTTGGCAAAACACAATAGCAAACATCTGTATTAACATTAGCATTCATTTAAAGTTATGTTTCTAGCCACTTGATGAATAGTCTCGCATTGCCAGACCTCCATAGTGCTCCGGAGGAAGGTCTGTCCACACAGCATCCCGGGATAGGAGAAACACCTGCTCACGTTCATTGGCATTTCTTTAAACCAATCACAATTGTCTTGTGCGTCAATAAGCGCTGACTATTTTATCACTATTTTCGTCATACTATACTATGACCATGTTATCACTTTTTTCGACACGCTATACTATGACTTTTTGACATGATATACTATGACTATTTTATCACTTTTTTCGACACGCTATACTATGACTTTTTCGACATGCTATACTATGATATACTATGACTATTTTAATACTTTTTTCAAAACTATACCTTCTGAATATTATCAATTTTTTCAACATACTATACTATGACTATTTTATCACTTTTTTTAACATACTATACTATGACTATTTTATCACTTTTTCCAACATACTATACTATGACTATTTTCGTCATACTATACTATGACTATTTTATCACTATTTTTGACATACTATACTTTGACTATTTTTGACATAATATACAATCAGTATTTTATCACTTTTTCCGACATATTTTACTATGACTATTTTCAACATACTATTCTATGACTATTTCAACATAATATACTATGACTATTTTATCACTTTTTTGACATGATATACTATGACTATTTTTGTCATACTATACTATAACTATTGTATAACCTTTTCCGACACACTATACTATGACTATTTTATCACTATTTTCGACATACTATACCATGACTATTTTCATCATACTATATTATGACTATTTTCGTCATACTATACTACGACTATTTTATCACTTTTTCCGACATACTATACTATGACTATTTTCGTCATACTATATTATGATAATTTTCGTCATACTATACTACGACTATTTTATCACTTTTTCCGACATACTATACTATGACTATTTTCAACATAGTATACTATGACTATTTTTGACATAGGATACTATGACTGTTTTATCACATTTTTCAAAATAGTATACCATGACTATTTTATCCCATTATTGACATGCAATGATATACTATGACTTTTTGTCACTTTTTTCGACATGCTATACTATGACTTTTTATCACTTTTTCCAACAACTTTTCTAATTTCTTGTTTTATTGAGTTTTGAGGTCCAATATGCAAACTGTAACTGCCAAATATGATTTAGCTTAGGGTGCTAAGAGAATGATTGGCAGACAGAAGGTTGAGTGTTCATATCCCGTAGGGTGCTATTAGTTTCAAGACCTACTTTACAGGGATGAAGACCTATGTTCTGGTCAATCACTTTTTTTGACATGCTATGACTATTTCATCATTTTTGTCAACATGCTATTCTATGACATTTTTCAACATACTATACTATGACTATTTAATCAGTTTTTTCAACATACTATACTACGACTATTTAATAACTTTTTTTGTTTTTGACATATGATACTATGACTTATTCACAAAAACAAACTGTGTCAGATAGCTTAGCGTGACAGTTTATGATTAGAAGATTGAATGTTCAAATCTTATGTTTCAGTAAGTTTTGCAGTCCGATACACAAAGCGAAAGATGCAAATATGCCAAAAACATAACTTCTTTGTGAGGTCAGATAGCTGAGAGTGATAAGAAAATGAGTTGAGGACAAAACGTTGATTCTTTGAATCTTATATGTTTCACTAAGTGTTGAAATTCATTGAACCAAGTGAAAGAGACAAAAAATGCTTAAAACATAAATATGTGTGTCAGGTAAGATAGCTTAGGGTTATGATATGGAGTATGATTGTAACACAAAAGGTTGAGTGTTTGAATCTTTTCTTTCATTAAGTTTTGAAGTCCAATATATTAAGTGCATTAGTCTCTCACAACACTTTTTTCGACATACAATAAAATGACTTTTTTGTTTCACTTTTTTTGACATGCTATAACTTTATAACTGCTATGACTTTTTGCGACATACTATTCTATGATCTTTTTATTACTTTTTCCAACATATTTTTGCCACACATTTCATAATTTTTAACACTTTTTTTACATGATATATTACAACTTTTTATCACATTCTTCGGCATACTATACTAGGACTTTTTTAGTCACTCACTATTTGACATACAATAAAATGACATCAATTTTGACAAAATACTACATTATGACTTTTCAACATTACTATACTATGACTTTTTTCGACATACTATACTATGCCTTTTTTATCCCTTTTTTCAACATACTATATTACAACTTTTTATTAAATTTATACTATCGTTTTTAAATCCCTTTTTTCGACATTACTATGCTATGACTTTTTATGACATGCTATACTATGACTTTTGCGACATACTATTCTATGACTTTTTTATTACTTTTTCCAACATACCATACTATGACTTTTTTTTAATACATTTTTCTACATACTATACTATGACTTTCTTATCACCTTTTCAACATAATATGACTTTTCATCCCTTTTTCGACATATACTATGATATTTCTATTTAAGAAAAAACCTTATAATATTCCACTTTTGTTTATTACATTAAATGATTTTAATGAGTATGAATCTTGTTGAAATGTTGAACAATACCGTTCAACATTTCAACAAGATTCATACTCATTAAAACCATTTTCATTTCCACTATTCTCAACACTCCACATTTTTATTACGGAATTATGCCAGCAATCCAGTTTAGCTTTAGCAACTTAGCTTTTCAGCTTTCACAAGCATTTTCTACAGAAAATGCATTTTCTAGTTAGGACTGAACCGTGCATTGGTCAGTGTAATTCTCCAGGAAAATGAACAAAATTGATATAATGTCATCAAGAGTGATAAAAATCTAACTTGTGTGTGTCTGTGTTCCCAACCTTGGCTGAGTCAGTGATGTTATCCCAGTAAGGACTGGGAAAGTCCAGTCGCCCCATAAGGATCTGTTCAAACAGATCCTCTTGCAGGTTATTCTCACTACAGAGAAAGACAAACACAAATTCACAATGTATGACAAGGCAAACATCTGCAATACAGACATAGATAGTTTTTCATAATGTACTTATGCACAATAATGTTTAACCTGTAACCTACCCTTTGATTATGTGCTTGTTATAATAGAAGTGAATTGCTATAAAGTAAACATGGATTTTTTAAATGTTAATTTCATTTTATTTATTGTGTTAATGTAAGTCAAATCCCTCCCACACTGTGACTGCAAGAGGACAATTCTTGACACAATGACTAATCACAGCAAATGTCTTTGTAGCAGAAAGTAATTGACAGACATGAAAAATATATTGAAAAATAATGTGACATAAATATTTATTTAAATAGTCACTAATGTCTGAAATATTCACTTCGTGTCTGTTTAAAACTGAAAATTATAATGACACATGGTGCCTGGAGTAAATAATAATGACATGGTCTCACACACACACACCCACACACACACACACACAAACACACACACACACACACAGACAGACAGAGGTCGAGTACCTCCTAAATGGAGGAAAGCCACAAAGAAGGATGTAGGTGATGACACCTGCAGCCCAGATGTCTACCTTTAAACCATAACTGTGGAAAAAAGGAGAGACAGAAAAGATTAACTGAAGCTAAATAGCTTACAGCAAACTATTTCCATCATCCCAGTGGTACAAATACAGTAGAGACTGACTGGACATAAAACAATGAAATAACATACTGCCATTTTGTTGAAGCCAAGGTTTAATCTAGTACAATGATATGGAAGTAATTATAACACAACTACCATTTATGCACAAAATGTTTGCTTTTAATCTCCATACAGCGGATTACAGCACAGCCATATTACAGAGCCACATTTCTACTTAGAACAGATGTTTCAATTTAGACCAACTCGTAATGAGTAAAAGCGTGCACTTTTCTCTGTAATGAGTGCCTTCCCTGGTGAAAATTGAAGATCTAGGTACGGAAAGCCCCACAAGGTATCCCCCTCCCACAAAAATCTATCTTACCCAGACTCTGAGATGATTTCTGGAGCCACATATGTCGGAGTTCCACATACGGTATACAAAGGTCCTTCCACCACTGTGGCCAGGCCAAAGTCCCCCAGCTTCAATGACTTGGTGCCATCTGGATACTCAAACACCTAAATCGAAATACATGCTCAGTTAAAGCCCATAGAGCAGCTAGATTTGTAGAAAAGAAACTTGTAAGTGTGAATGCATACCAGCAAGTTCTCTGGTTTAATGTCTCTGTGGACGATGTTTGTGCTGTGCAGGTACTTTAGAGCTCCAGCGAGATTATACACCATGACACCGGCGTCTCTCTCAGTGTATTTGGCCGAGGAGGTGATAGCGTCGAATAAATCCCCTCCCTGTGCCGGCATCAACAAAGTGGTCAAACAGCAAACAGAGAAAAGAACTGTGCGTGGATTTTGTCCCCCTATTAGTTTCTACTGTACCTTGACAAGCTCCATAACCAGGTAGAGTTCCGAGGGAGTGTCCACCTCCTCTATCAACATGATGATGTTGGGGTGTTTCACCTTCCGCAGCACTGCAACTTCATTCTCTATAAGGTGCTCCTGGAAACACACCAAGACATATAATCCAAGTTACTGTATGTTCCAGTACACAGGATTTACACAGAGCCATTTAGCCAAATAAAAAGACACTGCATTATTTAATCGATTGAATGTGAATTTATGTCAAGGATATGTGATTCAGTGTGCGTCATTGAGAGGATTATTTGAGTTAGGTGATGAATAAAACATTACCATCTTAATCTAACTGTGTGGGATAAGAGGATCCGAGACACACAGGCCACACTGGTGTTTGTGGGTGTGTGAATAATGCAGTGCAATGCTGACATATGACCCTTCCTTAGGAACGCGTGCATGGGTCTGAGCAATACACACAAAGAAGAGAGAAGGAGATGGGGGAAAAAAAAGACAGAGTGAAACCTTTCCAGTGCACTTGGCCTTGTCGATGATCTTCAGTGCAAACTCTTTTCCTGTGGACCTGAACAGAAACAGTGCAATTAGGGCCTCCAATAAAAACAGAACTGACTCCGCAACAAAGTCTGTAATTCAAATTAAGTGCTCACAAGAGAGCCACAGTTAAAGAGTTATTGGAAAAGTGTTTTAGCTGCAATAGCCGCGTTTATACATTGAGCAGCGATACAGTGTAGACGAAGGCAGGCTCAATAACACATATTTAAACAATAATATAACACCAGAGTGAAGAACAGTGTTTTATTGCCCTCTCATCTTGGAAGTTTCAATCTCATTTTTATACTGGGTGTGGTAAAAGTGAGCTGTGTTGCATCTGTGACCACACCCACTAGTGATGTCATACTGTACCTAAACGCTCTTAGGTACACCATTGCAGCAAGGGGAGATAAACCACTTTAAGTTACTCTTTAACCAATCTAGTATTGTTTTTTATGTGTCCAATTGCAAAATATATTCATAATTTCAATGGTACCCTGTGGAATTTTGACCACTAGTGGCACTATGGAGAAAGGTTTTGATAAGCGGGTCCCTGTTTTGTTTGTATCTCTTGCTTACTAACATGCATGTAAGGATGCACCTAGTGACACAACACACACTCCTGCCAACGGTTTCATCCTGTTCCACTGATAAAAACATGTAGCAATGCACCAGCAAAAGATGGGGAAGAAGACTTGAAGTCGATGTAATCTGACATATGGATGGATGTAATAAACATGAACAATGCAGGTTTAAAAATAATCCACACGTCTGTGCGTAGAGTTTCATTCTTCGCTTTTGGAAACAGTACAATTTTCAGCTACCTCTCACAGTCTTTATTTAAGACCACAATATTTGACTGAAAGCTCAGAGAGCTAGTAAGTGGACCTTGGATAAGTATGGTACCATTCAGAAAATTGTCTTTGTAAATGTTTTTTTTTGTGTCAGGAAAGAAGTAGTGCATTCACTTCATTAGCCTTTTAATCTCTGAGTCAACACACACTGCCTTGGCAGACAGGGGAGATGATGATGAGGACTGTCAAGTGGTTGTGTTCTTATAATCTAATGCACCTTCCTGGAAAGTATTTAAAGGTTACCTGTAGAGTATCTTGTAAATATTGTAAACATAATGCGTTTGATTGTTTAGTCCTTTCATCATCATCTCCCCTGTCTGTCAGAGCAGTGTGTTGACTCAGAGATTAAAAGGCTAATGAAGTGAATTCACTGCTTAATTTAATCCATGGGATATTTCTGACTCCACAATGCCTGTCATCGGGACTTAAAAATCCTGATGGAGCAGTTATCTCCCGTGATGCACTTCCTATTAAGCTGCACAACACAGCACCCTGCGGTGTGATCACTGTAGACGTCTGCCAACTGTGCATTAAAAATTTGCAGTGTGACTGAATGTGCTTCACCCACCTCTCCACGCACTCTTTGACGACAGCAAAGTTGCCATCTCCGATGACCTTGCCAATCTTGTATTTTTCCAAAATGGTGGAGGCAGGCAGATAGCGGTTACCATTAACTGCTGAAGAGAGACAGGGGTTACAACAGGCAACAGATAAGCCTTGCTATTTAAACTAAGGGAGCTCAGGCAGTAACTCAACCAGTTCTCAGGCTGAATCAAGAGACCACACGCTGTGCAACAAAACAACACCAAGACGCACAGCAATCTGTACAAGTCCTCCTGTGGCAATTGAAGTAAACTGAGCAGAAATAACACAGACACACACAGACACACACAGACACACACAGACACACACAGACACACACACACACACACACACACACACACACACACACTAACAAAAGTATCTGCTCATACCACAGTGGGATAATTCCCTCTTATCAAACACACAAGGCCTACTCTTTGCACGTTTTGTTGGTTTAGCAAAACTAAAACTAAAATGTCCCATGATGGGAAAAGATAAGGATCCATTTAATGTCATCTCTACAGTACATGCTAGAGGGGGAGGAAATCCATGCAATAGTGTCTAAGTTGGCAGAGCATGTGAATGACTCCGTTAACGGAAGAGGAGAGGAGAGGAGAGGAGAGGAGAGGAGAGGACGTACCCTCTGGACTCAGTTGGTTAGTTTGCACCTCGTGGTTGTTCAATGAGCCATTTACATTTGAGGACGAGATGTGATGTGACGGAGGGATCTGCAGGATGCAAAAAGAAACAAAAATAGAGATGAGCGCCCACAACTAAACCCATAGACAAATCACTATGGCAACAATAGGCTTTTAAAGCGCCCACAAAACTTGTGGACATGGATAAAACATAGATGGTTTAATATTGGTGGGTCATATTTTTTGTGGCTCTGACTGATGACATTGTGTGTTTCAGGGGACATTAAAATGAGAGTAATTAACAAACATAATACTCACAGTATGTCATTTAGCAAGCTAACCATTTTTTATACTCAATTATTCTCCGTTCGTTGTCCTGTGGTTATACAGTATGGTGAGATGTTCTGAAAAGCATTTATAGATTTATTTATTATTGAAATAGTGAACGAGGTCTAAATTAAGCTTGCCCTTCAAAATGTACTGAAATAGATCACCTCTTGCATTATCTACTTCTCATTGCTGCACATAAAACCGTTATGGCTCCAAATGAATGATTCATTTCTTAAGAGCGTCATTACTGCAGAACACAGAAGTGGCAGTTCCAACATCTTATGGTTATATTTTTGAAATGTCAACCATAAAGGCAGCATTAAAATAAGACTAGTGATTTTTTTTCCATTGTGAACAGTGTTCTGTACCTTACTGCACCATAATACACATTATCTTAAAGTAAGGATCTATTATTTAGTCTAAAAGGGTAGCCCTCTAGACCAAAGCCAAAAAGAAACACTGTCAAGGTCTCTTTATAACTGGATACATAAAAAAGCTCTTTTCTTTAATAAATAACTTCTTTAGGTGGCATTAGTTTGACTGACCACTTTCAGAGTGAGCAACTATGTCCCGGACATCCTTGTGCTTCCTCATTTAATTTTATTCAAAAAGCGTTACTCTACTCTGCCTCTTTGCCAGTGAATTTTAAAGCCGTCAGTAAATCATAAAAATCTAGTATCCTGCCAAATGAATGTGGATGGATAAGTCTTTGACTGGGCTTAGAGAGGAATGGTGGCACTCTGGATGATGTTTGCCAGCTGGCTGCAGCAGTTAGAAAACTCTGAAGTTTTGGACCAACGCACAGCTTGCAGAAGAATCCAGCAATAAAGCAGATTTATATCTTTAACTCAACAAAAAATAAAAATGCATCATAGAGCTGAAGCATGGGCAAAATGAGCTTCACATACTGTACAACTGTACAACTGACTTAATTTACCCAAGACTTATGTCACCATTTACATACAAGCATGTAATTAATGATAGGATGCAGCCATGTATGACAATAAGCCGATACACTGAGGCAGCAGGCGCGCACACGGCTCTGGCTCAGTGGTAGAGCGGTCGCCTGCCAATTGGAAGGTTGGTGGTTCGAAGGCCCTGCAGTCCCATGCCAAGTGTCGAAGTATTCTTAGGCAAGACACTGAACCCTAAGTTGCCCTCGAAGCTGCGCAACGGAGTGTAAATGTGTGTGAGTGTTTATCTGATGAGCAGGTAGCAGCCTCGGCCACAGGGTAGGAATGTGAGTGAGCGGATCTTGTACTATATAAAAGCGCTTTGAGTAGTTGTTAAGACTAGAAACTATATAGCTAATGGATACTATATAAAATACAGTCCATTTAAACTTTACCAAGTGGGTCTTTGCAGCTTTAGCCAGTAAAGGTTTTTAAGATGGAAATATGCTAACTGATGCCCAACCATGTAACCTTTAAAGGATAACCTATAGAGTTTTTGATAACTAGTTGCACCATAGATTGGTGTTTGATAAGGGGGATAGGGTACCCTATCTCCCACGTGTGCAAACGCACACAAGTGACACAATACATATTCCTGCCCAGAATTTTACTCCATTCCACTGACTGAGAGGTGGCAGTAATGCGCCAAGAAAAGTTAGCAAGCAAACATAACCATAAACAAGGTCAACTCAGGCCTTTTGTTGTCTTCATATAGGCTTTGTGTGGCTGCAGGTGAGGTTAATTGAAATAAGAAATTAAAACATATAAATGGTGCCTAATTCATTACAGTTTACTATGGATCAGTAGTTCTTAGCAATTTTAAAGTCTCTGTTTGTATCTGTTAAATATTTATTTTGCTCCGTCCTGTGCATGTGATGGATTACCAATTCTGCTTGCCTACAGTATATGCTTTAAAAAACACATACTGTACTGAACAGATAATTTGTTTGTGTGCAGCTGCAAGTTATAGGTATCTATGTACAGTATGTGCCGTGTGGACACACATGGAAATGTTATACTGTCTTACCTTCAAACAAGGGATGGGTCGGGGGCTGGTGGGAGATGGAGTGGAGGACTTGGTGGACTTTGGAGTTGATATCTGGCTGCTTGAGACACCGTTTACTGTGTGGAGAAAAACAGTAAGGAAACAATAATAATTTATATTGTTATACCCAGTGGGGAAATGACAATTTCTTTGTTAGTAATCAATACACACACATGCACACTCAGGACCTATTGGAGACAAATAGTAAATGTCAGAGTGAGTGGGCTGCCAGCACAGAACCAGCACCGTGAGCAGTTGGGGTACAAGGCCTTGCTCAAGAGCACCTGTCAGTACCCAGGACGGGAAGTGGCATCTCTTCAGCTATCAATCCACACTCTGTACTTTGGTCCCTACATGGACTTGAACCAGAAACCCTCTGGTTTAGAATCCAACTCCCTACAGACCGAGCTACAGCTACGGACTGAACCACAGCCACCCAAACAACGTCAGGGGAAAGAGTCATTATGAGTGCGAGTACAATTCTACAATTGTTATCTTTACGTGGTTTGTACAGTATACACAAATATGTGTCTGTATACAAGTGAATGACAGTGACTCAGCTTGTTTAAATGTGCCATTCTTTCTGATACCAGGTAGCCCATGGTATTTCTATGTCATCCTTATCAATGCATCCAGGAGAGACTACTAGTAGATGTTAAGAAAAAAATCCTAATGGGTAGTGTTTTCGTTAGATGTGAAGTACCTGATGGAACTGGCTGTAACTTACTCACAGACTCACACATTCATGTTTAGCAGGTTGCAGATTCTCCGTAAGGGGGAGCTTGTGCCGCCTGCAGGCAACTGGTGTTACAAATTAATTGTTTGTTTTTTTAAAGCTGATGGTTTCTTTTGTTTTCTTGCGGTTTCACATTCAACATTTTTGCCATCTGTTAAAATGTAAAACTACGATAATAACCTACACAACGAACACATTACGTCCACATAAAAACCAACAGCAGCTACAGACAAGCAAACCCTGCTGTTCTAACACCAATTGTTTACAGTGTCACACCCACAAAACGATGTTACTTTCGTTGCCTGTAGCTGGCACAGATAAACAGACTACATCTATAAGTCTAAACTACTGTTACTTTTCTTGCCAATTGTTAAACTGAATGAATATGATAATACATTATACATGTGAAAGAAATGTATGCTTCAAATGATATGGTTCCATGTAAATATCCCAAAATTAATTAACTTAACACAATAATATTTATATTAATCCAATATTACTTTTTCAATATCACTGCCAATATTTTCAATATATCATGCAACATATTACTTTTATTTCTTAGCTCCTGATTTTTATCCTTATGCATGTTGTTGTAATCTTTAAGCAATCTATGACACAAGAATTTCCTTCGGCAGTAATAAAGTTCTATTTTATCTAATCTTCCTCTGTACTAATATGTAACACATATCCATAATATACTTTAGTGCAAAACACAAGGAGCACAGGGGATGAGAGCTTTTGTTGTTTGAATGATTCATTCTCTCAAGAGAAACCCATTTCTGCCTCCCTCTCTCTTGGTATCTGGCACATATACAAAGACATAATGCGTCAAACTTTAAAGGTCACATATTGTGCTCATTTTCAGGTTCATACTTGTATGTTGGGTTTCTACTAGAACATGTCAAACATTTTTCTCATACTCTTTGCCTAAATATACCTTCTGTCTGAAAAAGCTCTGTTTTAGCGCCTGTCTCTTTAAGCCCCTGGTCAGACTGGTCAGCATTTCCCGGGTCTTACACATCTGTGCAAATTCATTGCAACCGGGGAATGACTGTAACAGCACTGTAGCAGCACTTTCCAGCCATATAAAATTTAGTCTAATTTAAACAATTGTCTGGAAGTCCTGATGGCTCACTAAAAAGTAGATTGAGTGTTATGATAGAGCACCTCAACTGCTTTAAAAAACAACAACATGGTATCTTACTTTTTACAATATGGGACCTTTAACTCAAAGTCTCTTCATCTGCATAAATGCAGCTGAGGAAAATATTTCAGACTGTCTTTAATGTACTGTTTTAGAGTTTTTGTTTCAATGTACAATGATTAAGAGGTTTTTTTTCTTACTTAACTTTCCTCTAGGTATTCATTTTGTTTTTGTAAAAGGAGCTTTTGAATTACTATCTAAGAAAATCTCAAACATGGCATTAACGTTTCATGTCTGAAAAGTACAGTTTAACTTTTGAGCACCTCAGCTGCTACAGATGAAGAGCCATGTGTTTTAACTGTTCAGTGAGAACAGGATTTAATTAACTAGCTGAAGAGTAAGTCTAATCAGTTCACGGCTTTGAATCAGTGAATTCTCCAGCAGCTGGCTTTTTAAATTACATAGATGTGTATAATACATGGCTTCCAGAAGTTTAGTCTGGGCCAGAGGGAGTGAGAGAGAGAGAGAGAGAGAGAAAGAAAGAAGGAAATAAAGCCAAAATAAAAGGTGATATAATAATGGAATTGAGATCTTTAAGAGTTTCTGGTTCAAACTGTACTTCACCTTCAACCACAAGGACAGGCAAGTAAAAAAAAAAACTGGCACAAATACCAGAAAAAAAATCAATGGATGGACTATTGTAATGGCATGTTCACACCTAGACGTTTTCGTTGGAACCCGGCAGGCGCGATTACATAGCAAGTGCAAAGACACAAATAGACGCAAATTTGTGGGGATGATTTAGATGTAACTGTCAGTAATTTAGTCTTTGATGACAGTTCATTACAGAAAATAGAAGATATTGTAGCTGTCAAAAACTCTGGTTGACTTCAATTTACAAGCAGAAGGCTGAGGCGAAAGGTTCTCCCCATTTGGCTGCTCATAATTACATTCTGAACGACATATGAACTTAGAGCAGTTAATATGCTGGGCCTGGAGTTAGCATGTTAACAAGCTAATGTTTAGTATGGGATGTTTCAAATTAGCATGTAACTTTTAGCATATTAGCAAGGTGACATCAAGGTGACACGCTAAAATCTAGTATGTAAACACGGCATATTTAAGTATTTAATGTTGACTTTAATCTCCAATTGCACTTCATTCATCATTAGTTTTAGAGGTTTCCTGTCAAGAAGAACTATTAGACAGCTGAAGACAGTTTTAGTGGCAACCGGAGTTAGACTGTACTCACAATGGAACCAGAAAACCCGAAAGCTGTGAGAAACTGTGTGTGACACCATCACAAGTCTCACCTGGGGATTTGATTGGAGACTGACTGGTGGAAAGGTTGACAGGTTGCCTTGCTGCAGTGTCAGAGGCAAAAACAACAAAATAAAGAATACTTAGGTAGATATATGATTAGATTTAATCAACTTCCATGGCTAAAGTATGACTGCAGCCACTCCAAACTGGCAACCTACCTCTCCTTTAAACTGACGTAATAGCTTGTAGAACAATAATTACTCAGCAGAATGTCACCATCTCTCAATGCACTATAGAAATTGCTGTGTCATACTGTCACAACTGAGGGTTCAGAATGAGGCTGCTAAATAAAAAAGCTATTACTCAAACTGTCAACCACAAATGACCTTACAGAGCTACTTTGGCATTAGATAAAAGGGATTTTATCTGATGCCAAAGAAACATACTTTTACACATATAATGTAATAACTTGCCAGATTTGACATTACAGATTGTGTACTTACGAATTAGTATGTTCTGTGCAGGGATATATCTGAATTTAACAGGGCTAATACAGACAGGTTCTATGTGTGCTCAGTCTAGTGTCTCACCTGAACCAGGGGACTTGCTGCGTCGTGAAGGTCCAGGGCTTTTAGCTGTCCTGTTTGGAGTAGCAGTGCGGCAGTGCGACGTCTTCAGCGCTCTGCATTCTGGGGGACACAACACACTCAGGGTCACTGATGCATATATTAACCTTCCCCTATAAACAAGCCTGTTATTTCTTCTAAATCAGAGTTAATGTGGCAGAATTATGCCCAACAAGCCGCTGTACCAGGGATATGACCCTGGGAATGTTATTGATGCAGCATGATTTCATGAATGCTGGTCACACTTGATTATGGGAACAGAGAAGCAGCAAAGACAATAGATAAAAGAGCACAGAAGAACAAATGAATTACTAGATATTGGGTTCCAATTAGGACTAAGCTATATCAGCATTTTAACACTGTGATTTTGGGTATCATTTAAGTTATCGATACCAATACCAATGAATTACTTTTTTTGGATACTGTATCCCGCTGGTACCTGGCTTTTCTAAATTGATACCAAAACTATCCTTGGTTATCATCTCCTTCTATAATTTATTTTTAATTTTACAAAAAAAGATAAACTTCTGCTTGGTAAACCAAGCAGATGTACAAGAAACAATTCAAATGGATAACAATCTGATTAAAGAATAACTAAATAATAGTACGTACTGTATATGACCATTACATACTGTATATGACAAGGAAACTTTCAAAATTCAACAATTTAATACTAGAAAATGCCAGCACTAAGCCCTTATTTTGACCTAACAAAAATGTAATGTAGCCTAGAACTGGCTAGAAAAATAAAACACATAAGGACTATAAAAAGCCAGTCTGCTCTGAGAATTACTTTTTACATTATATTTAATGTGATGACCATAACATAACTCTAACTGACATTCATTTGTTGATAATGTGGAATTTCAAATGATATGTAACTGATCTAAGGATGAAATATTCTGTCTGGTAAAGAGCCCCACTACACCTAAACACTTACTGTATATTGTTTAGACAAGTTAGCAGAAAAGAATTGCATTCACGGTCATTATTTATGTAAAATATATTCTCACAACAAGATTTGGTACAAATTATGTCTTTTATTGCCAGAGCAAAGCAATAACCGGTACAACAGCCTGTGTTTTCTTCTGGAATAATGTATATCAATTAGGCTTAAATTATCACTGCACACCATGAACACATAAAAAGAAAATTACAAGCTTTTGTTTTTATTGTGTTTGATGCATGCCACATCTGGTTTGTGTAACTGTGTGCAGTAGAAGAGCAGATGTTGTGAAGCATGTGGTGAACGTGTCAGGGTGGTGTTAATGAGGTTTGGGGCGGTGAAAGGTATAATGTAATGACACACACAAAAAAAAAAACATGCCCACAAAAGCACACCCACAGTGCATTTTGATTTGTTCCCCTATGCAATTTAGCACCAGATGTACTGTATATTTTACAGACGGATTGAAAGGGGCTCTCAATATGATGCGCTTCCTTGTAAGGTGTACAAATGAAACAACAAACAAACCAAATCTTCTTTTAGCACAACCCCTGAATTGAGGATATTAATCTCCAATTAAAAAGCCCTTATGCTGAAAAAAATGCTATCAGTTTTAATTTCTTCTTATTTTTATTAATTTGTGTGCCTTTCTGCATGATCTATTTGCGCAAGTCTTTTCTCACATATTTTTTGTGTACAGTGTGTACTGGACCCATTTTGCAAAAGAAAGAACAGCTACAGTACCTTCAGCAGAGAGTTGCAGTGTGCCTTTTTTGTTCCATTGAAGACCTAATTCTTAAAAGTGGAGCACCGGAGTGCAAGTGGGACGAGTGCTCCGAACTAACTCTGAATACAACCAATGTAACATCACTGATCCTCAGTAACCGTTCTAAGGAGGACATGCCTCCCTGTTGTTAGCTAACCTGACAAAACAACAAATACATTAAACAGGATGTCAATGCTTTGGACTGTTACTATAATAAACTCCTTTTTCCTTCCTGAGAGATTGTCCAGTGTTGGTTGAAGTTCTACATAGCTTTAGGTTTAAAGAGGTCATATCCTGCCTGCGTGCTATCAAGGTTTTTTCTACAAGATGGAGGGGCGCTACCCAACAGAGGATGTGCATAATACACTCAATGTAATTCACAGAACAGTACACACACCCACACACCCACACACCCACACACCCACACCCACACACACCCACACACCCACACACCCACACACACACACAGAGTTAGTATTAGCCAGGCCTACCAGTTATAAAGGCTGTGGAAGCCTTACCACTGTGATCCAAAATAAAGTCGTCCTGAGCATAGCGGTGCTTCTCCGGGCCGCACGCTATAAACACATCATCATCCCCGAAGAAGTCCTGCAGGCAGATAATCTGGGGGGAGAAGGGTAAGATAGAGCAAAGGAGAGATGAAAAAGATGAAGAGCATTTAGAAGGGTATAATACTCGTTTACTTTTTTGATATTCAGAGGTGGCAGTTTCACAGATGAAAAAAAACTATTTCTTACTGGTTTCTCAGGGCTTCTCTAGTGGCTCTCCATATTTCATCATTATTTTTTCATACACCAATGCGATTGCTTACCCTTTACGTATGTATATTGTACAAATATTTAACCAATGAAAAGTATTAAAATGAGTCTGTGACTAAAAACTTGTAACACCTTTGGATCCTCAAACTGTCAGCAAAACTCATAACTCCACCCTGCCACACAGCAGAGCTGAAGGTAAACCATAACCGGTCATGGGTGATGGAGTTTGGTTCACCAGTGTTCCTACCATCACATGATTCTGCATTAGTTTATGATTCTACTCAATTGGCTTTCACTCACTCTGCTCAACATGTTTAGCTGTTCACGTGTGACCACTTTATTTTTGGATGGGAAATAATTGCTTCACTTTTTGCTCATTGAAACTGGTCAATCAAAAATCAGTCAGTGCGATGTGGTATGGTGAGGTTGTGAGTTTGTTACTCTGTATGTGTTTGAGTTAACAGCACAGCACAAAAAGACAGAGCACAACAACCGGATGAAGTCAAAACACCCTGACATCCAGAATGCTGAATAGTTAATGCAGAGTCATAGGAAAGCAGTACTGTACAGTTGGCTCGCAGTTGTGTCGCAGGGTAAATTGTCTTGGTTTTTCTATTCTTTCTCACACTGTAATCGTCATTTTCTCTGCAGCTCAGAGCACTTTTCCTTTTACACCCACCAGCCACCCCTGGAGACAGAAACAGGAGTTACTTTAACTATAGTGAGTTGTGCCCACACACAGCAGATTATCCCTCTGTTGCTGTAGGTGGACAAGTAGGAAGACAAAGGAGGAAAATATCAGTTCATTATCCGAACCCCCCACCACACATAAATGCACCCACACACTGCCAGGCATATGTACTGTACTGTACTGTACACACACTTGAAACAAAAATTAGGAGGAGGAGCATGAGATGGCATAAGATTGTGGGCAGATGGATCCTCTAGGGGAGATTGGGGGCTGACACAGTGGGGGAAACAGAGAGGAGAGAGAGAGAGAGAGAGAGAGA
>NC_045734.1:8835190-8892682 GCF_008692095.1 Etheostoma spectabile
GAGAGAGAGAGAGAGAGAGAGAGAGAGAGTGCGTCTGTGTGAGACAGAGAGAGAGAGATGGGAATCAGAAGAACTGGTGGTCCAGAAAAACTAAATGACTACAGAGCACAAACAATCTCCACAGTTTAAAGAAGACTTGGAGGCTGAGAAAAAGAGAGACAGAAGCAGAGTAGGAGTGAGACATCATTACAGTAGGCCTGAGTTACACATTTATTAACAATAAATAAGACACTTCACATGACACTTCTGCATGTCCTACATTCACACAACATTGATTAAAAATTAAACAGGATGCAGTATCCATGACATGCTCATAAATAATCAATATCGGTATTTCATGGCCCTCATACGCCCCTTTTGTGTAATCTACAATGTCTCGCTACATGGCAACAAATAAAGAGAATCAGTGAAAGTAGAAGAGAATTGTCTATGTAATATGTGTCCATATTGAGCTGTGGCAGATTATCAAAGGTTTGACATAGCTGGAGTGAATGCCATTCTTTCAAGGAGCTCTTAATCTGGAGCTTGGCATCTGATCACCACACCAAACAGTCATGGCACAGGTGTTAGAATCACCATAGCAACAGCCCACAGGGATAGTCCGATGTATGTCTAAAAAATGGACTCTGGTGTAATGGTATGGTAGGATAGTGAGAGACTATTACAAGCTGATATTAGATCATATTTCTCAATGATCTCTGACCTTAATCCACACACTGCTCCCTCTGGTATGCAGACATTATCAATGTTAACACTTTCCTGGTTTTTCCATCCACTCAGCGAGCTGAGTTGGCATGGAGCATGCTGGTAATTTGTTTGAGGACAATGTGGGACAGCCACATTGAGGACTGCTGAAGTAAGTACTGTCCCCTGGCAGGGAAACCACCGACCGTGGTGACACCTGCAGTCAGACGACAGCTCAAGGGCATAGTTCAACCTTTTGAAAAATACGGTTATTTGCTTTCTGGCAAAGATTTAGATGTAAATACGTATACTATTCGTATATTTGTCTGTTAAATAAAGCACTACAACCAGCAGCCAGTTAGCTGAGTTTATATTAGCTTAGCACAAAGACTGGAAACAAGGTTAATACAGCTAGCCTGGCTCTGTCCAACTGTTAGAAGATATGCCTACCTGCTTTTCTGAAGATTCACTATTGTTAGCTTAATCTAGACAAAACATTAAGTGTAAAAATGACAATTATCCAATTTACATGGGGTTATATGTGAGGCTGTTTCTTAGCCAGGCACTGTAACATCCTAGAATCTTCCCTGGCTACCCGGCAACAGCTTAGGGACAAAAAATAACCCCCTATAACATGTTGAATTGTCGTTTTTACGCTCCCATTTTTAGGGGATTAAACAAATCGAGATATAACGTGATAATTAGTGAACTTCGGGGGTGCAGGTAGGCAGATATTGTGACAGTTAGACAAATCCAGGCTAGCTAGTTTCCACCTAATGTTTCCAATGTTTGTGCTAAGCAAACAATTGCCTGGTTGCAGCTTTATATTTAAGGGCCACATATGAGTATGGTAACAATCTTCTTATCCAACGCTCCATCAGAATCCATGAATCCAGGCTCTTACAGGCCCAGTTATCTTGCTGTTGCCCCAGGAGGTGCTGGTGACAGCACCACCTTAGGCAACAGGCTTATTGAGAAGAAAAGGAACTCCGGGCTGCAAAATGATATTGCTTGTCGAGAAGGCCCCTGGCTGTATTCTCATTTACTTTCACCTCTACGCACACACCTCTCTCTGCAAGACTAGCACTGCTGTGGCCTGTAATAAAGTACGTTCCAGCTAGCCTGTGATGCCCAGGGGAATACAGGGAAATGGAGACAAATGGTGCCATTTTCAGGTTTAAAAAGGCAAGAATTAAAAGGAGGTCACAAGGTTGAGAAATTTGTTAAATGATAAAATCTGTTAAACTGTGATGTGTTCAAAATGTTTTACCCTGCAGTACATCATGCACTATTTACAGTTTTCTGTCTAGAATGAATACAGAATAAATTCTGTGACAAACAAATGTGTTTTTGTCTTTCGCTTATTATTTTCTGAACTTATAAGGTAATGTATGTGGGACAAGAATGAAAGTATTATCGGTGAATCAAGAATATATCAAGTAACACTTTATATATAGTACTGCTATTTACATGGAATAACATGTGTTAAGGCAAAATAAAACATCAGTATAGGAAAAAACAAAGTATTGCTTAAAGCACAACTGACCATTAACTGAATATCCTGTTTTTGCTGATTTCCAGAGATTTAACTTCTCAGTTAGCTGCAGTGATGTAGAGAGTGGGCCAGTGCACCATAACATTAATGTTAGGTGTGGTTACAGGTACAATAAGGTGCATGTAATTGATTGGCATCAGCTAATCACCAGTCACATTCACCAATCACATTCATGACGATGATAAGGTGTTCTCCCTCACTCATAGTGTCACCACTGTTGATTATGATTGGACCCCTCCTGCTACTCGCTGCTGTGCTGACTGTGTAGATTGATTTCTCTCTCCACCAACCCAGTCTCCTGCTGTTCTATGGCATCTCTTGCATTTTACATTTGTGTAGCCTGCACCTCATAGAAATGTGTATGTTGGATACAGTTTTATAAAAGCCAAAGTACAAGGGAAGTGTAAAGAAAGTCTGAAGTGTATGCATGTCAGACTGCATTGTCCATGTTTCTCCTTGCTCTTGTCAACCACTGCCAGGATAAACAGCCAATGGCACTCCCTCGTTAGTGCTGTCCTGCTAGACCTAGTCTTGGCCAATCAGTGAAGTGAACTGTTTGCAGGATTCTGGATTGGCTGGGTGACGTGTCTTGAGGCTAAGCTGAAGTTTGCCCTCCGAGATGCGACAACCCCCCTCCTCTCGTATGTCTGACCTTCCCCTACTCTCACAGTCATCAGTCATCAGTCTGTCCTCAGTCTTGCCTGCTGTACTTTTGCCCTGCTAAGCTTGGCAACAGAGGAAATACAGACCAAGGGTTTCAAGTGTGTGTGCCTATGAAACTATCAAAAGAAATCTGTGTATTGAACATAAGAATTTGAAACCAAATCCTCCAAACGATTCCATTAAAGAAACAATTCAACTGGAATTGTAATTTTTAAAATGATTCCAAGTAGGAATTGGTTCACGATGCCCAACTCTATCCTGTAAACTATCAAGGTTGCAAGTCCATGAATAACTAAAAACATCTTTAAAGGCATAAAAACAAAACAAAACAAAACATATTATCCAAATATTTTCACAACATTAACAGTATCAATACTCTACACTTGATTTTTAGGGGATGGAAATTGGAAACGATCTTGCTCTTAAGCAATGGCTTTGTTCCAAAAAACAAATGTCACAATTTTAGGGCAGTGGAGAGCCCGTAAATAGATGAATAAGACACACACAAGAAAGTAAAGGCTCACATTGGGATGGCTGACAGGACAGTGATCACAGTAATCATTCGGTACCATCAACCCTATTTACGTCCAACCCCTCATTGCTGCTCCTCACCCTGAGCCAAATGAGCAAGAGGCAAATAAGGTAGGTGGAGTCCTGAAAGAAAGACAGGAAAAAAGACCAAAAGATGGAAATCTCTGCCTCTTGCTTTTGGGAAGGTCAGTCTACACAGCACTTCTGCTGTCACAACAAAGGAAAAGAACATTTCAAGGTAAACTTGCATTCTTAATTACAAGCTTTACCTCTCACTTGAACAGTTACTTACTTGAGAACATGGAGATAGCTAAATGCCTGATGCCAGGGCGATGCTTAAGCTAAAGCCAACCAGATTATAAACTCTGTTTGAACTCTTACTAACAGACAAGGACCGCTTCCCGAAACTGTTTAATTCCTTTGGATTAGAGCGGTAAATCTCAGGGAAGGGTAACGGCCAAGACAAGGCGGAGGCACAAAAATGAGCAATGAGAAACGTAAGCCCATCATTAACTTGCTGCTCTGGATTCACTACATTAGCTGCATTAAACATTAGGTAGTACAATACTTCAAATTCAAGTTGCTTTTAATCTCTAAAACATTCAACAGCAACCACACATGTAAGAGAACCAACTAAATACTGTTCAGTGAAGGCACTGAAGAAGAAATATTCTAAACAAGCAGGTTTCCCTGAGTTTATTAATTCATGAAGGAAACTTCATCTGGAGATACTGAGGGCAAAAGCAGTTCAGAACAAAAGAAGCACAACTTCAAATTGGCAGTTTCCCTACATTTGTAAACCAATGTGCAGTTGCCTCACATCAGCCACTGGCTCACACATTTCACAGTTGTCTGTCTCTCTCTCTCCTCCAAGTCATATTCACACACAGAAATAGAGTTTACTGTACATAACCTCAGGCTGTCTGAATGTACTCAAGTGCTGAGCATACTCAAATGGAGCTGTGCAAGTAAGAATGAAGAAAGGGAGTGGATGTACAAAGCAAAACATGCACGCACAACGTTTAGCCCAAATGAGCCTCAGTAGATACCCTGCTCATTTAGAAAGTGAGATTGCATATTTGCAGAGGAACCACAAGAGATGCATAACATATTGGGTTTCGTTGGCAATTAACATAATTCTCCAATTACAAACCAAAATATGACTGCACTTGTGTGGCTGCTAGGCAATAAGTAAACGTTCAAAATATAATATTGTAGTTACTTGCAGGAGTCTCCAAAGACCCACTAGTATTTCATGTTTGCACAATTCGAATAAATAAATAATAATACAAAAGAATAAAAACTGTCCAACATAAACATCAACGGTCCTAACTCAGGACTTACACTCCAAGACAACCGAAGGGACAGAGACTGTGCAAATGAAACTCCACCATCAGTATCAGAGACTTGCTACAGTTGTCAGGATCACTTAGACACACAGCTCCTGATCTGCCCTGTACAAAAACATTCAGCACATCAATCTGCCAAAACTTGCTGAGGCAATGTGGGCTTGCTTGAATGATTAAACTCAAGTAGACAAACAATAGTGTGTGGGCTGGGGTTTGAATATCATGATGTCAACTCTCCTGTTGGGAGAGTGAAAGGCCTACTGCAAAGAATGGATGAAGGCCAGGCTGGGACAAACAAAACAAAACAAAGTAGTTGAGATCACACAGAACACAATGGAATCCGTCCCCGTCTGTGGCCGCCACACGTTTTGCTCGGCGGACAGCCCCATGCCCCATGTCCCATGTCCCCGCTGACACCCCCACTCTCTGTCGTCTGCCGGCTTTTTGTTTTCCTGTTCGTCAATGCTGGGTATCATGCCAGCACTTGTGAAACCTAGGTCAGACCATTTTCCCTTGAATGGTGTGTGTGTGTGTGTGTGTGTGTGTGTGTGTGTGTGTGTGTGTGTGTGTGTGTGTGTGTGTGTGTGTGTGTGTGCCATCTGCTAGGACAAGACACAAGAAAGATCGTTGTAAGATTTTATCTCCAAAGCCCAGACAGCAAAAACGTTACGCCAATGATTTATCTTTTTGACTTAGACTGATTTAGTCTATCTCAAAGGTTTAAACACTTTAATTTAGACTACTACTACTACTACTACTACTACTACTATTATTATGAGTTCAGAATATAGAAGCTTGATTCATCAATGAGTCCAGAAATCAAAAGCATATCACTAGGCGAGAATATTCCTGGTGGGACGGTGTCGTTGTACTGGTGTCAGATGGTGCTGTATGCTAATGACAGCACAGAACAATAGGTTGCCATGCAAATTTCATGGCTGTTGACCTGAATGATGGTGTTTAATCCAGATTTGGCCCTGAAAACAGCCCATGCCTGACAATCAGACGGCATCCTTATGTGACCCTAGCTAGTAAAAGAGGGAGACAGTTTTATTAATCTGTCTGTAACTGCTAGCATGTTTCACCGTCATACAAATAAAAAGACATCATCCCAATCAATACAATAAACGGGGGGGGCAAAATTTAGACACCTTAATGAATGTAAACTCATTAACTTTTGGCACAAGACAGCAAAGCAGCACATCCCTGTTAACACATCCACTGTCAACACTGTAAGACCGGGCTGATTTAGAGTATTGGGGTCAGGAGGCCATCATCATCATTAGAAGCGTGTCATGTGAAATCATGCCACAGTGCATCAGTGTCACGCTAACCAACAGCCACCTCCCTCCTGTGTATGCCCCCAAAACCCAGCAAACTATGCACCATGAACAAGCAGGCTATTATCTTTCTGATATGTTGGTAATCCAAGATTTGGCCTTCCTCTGGCGCTGAAATCACTATAGTGAGTAGGGCTGCATGATATTGGAAAAAAATTACATGCAATATTCTTTTTTCCTGCAACATTTATTGTGACATGAAAAAATACTGGAATTTTTACAAGTTGACTTGAGTAGCTTTATTTGCTCTATATAAACAATACATCATTCTAGAATTACTGGAGTGATTTTGTAGGGAAGTGCGTTCCAGGAACCCTTAAATCTGCATCAATAACATTATATCATATATCATCATTATATCTGGAGTGTGGTCTATCTGTATAGTGTCTTGAGATAACTCTTGTTATGAATTGATACTATAAATAAAATTGAATTGAATATCAGACACAGACTTGTCTTGTAGATTAGTGTTACATTTCCAACTTCGGCGTATTCCAGCTCCAAACCATAGTTGAGTCAGACCCCCTGTTTCTATAGGCTATCTCAATTAGCTTTAGCCTGGCTGACAGCTTTTAGTCTGGCAACTCTGCGGTGAAGAACAGTACTAGTATTGGTGCAACACTAAACGATGACTACTGTAGTTTTACTGTATCTGTAACACCTGCCTCTTACGGTACTTCTCTACATACACATAGGAGAGAGCCTCACTTCCCATTACAAACCCAGTAACATACACACATTGCTGTCTTAAAAAGAAACGGTCAGTCGGAAACATTAGTCACGGAAAATGAGAAGTTTTCCTTATGTAACAAGCAGCAAAAAACTTGTAGCATTTACCTTGCACGTCCTGCAATGTGACTACTGCCAGACATTTTTGCCTGAAGAAGACGCAGCAGGGTCGAAACGTTGCCTTTGTATAAAATGTGGGAATTTAAAGCAGTGTTGTGGACATCACTTTTTTTTTTAACATTAGTATTTTTCATTTGTCCTGCACCTGCCAGAAGGTGGGTTGTGCACACAATCAATGTGCACGTGGCGATGTCGATGCTGAACCGATATATCCTGCCGCCCTAATAGTAAGTATTTTTATCTAATCACTGCTATGAGTACTTCTACTGTATTTAGTACTTCAATGTTTAACACAAGGGGTCATGTATGAGGCCTGCGAGTTACCTGCGAGTTCTGTTATGCATGCTATATGCATCAAAAACATCAACGAGACTGAGAGGTAAAGAAAGAAAAGGAGATCAAAAACCTAATTAAACCCATCACTTTGTTTTATGTAGTTCAAACAACACAAATTTCTTTCAAGATTAACTGTAACTGTCTTCAATGTATTATGGAGAATAAAGTACACCCACTTGACTACCGCAAAGAAGTAAACAAACAAAGTCATTATATCTGAGCGGACTATCCAATTATCAGTGCTGAGTTCCACTTCCATTTCCTTTCTCATTCCTCAGCTTGCTGTGTGTACTGAAAAGGCCTGTATAGATTTCAGAGAGACGAGCAGTTTGGCCCTAACAGCTCCACGGTCTAAACGGTCCAGGTCTGTTTCCAGCCCCTGATTAATGGGCAGACTGGCTGTCATCCTGATAACATCACTGTGTGCAAAGGATTGTGAAAGGAAAACATATTTCAGGATTTTTAGGCAGATGTTTTTGGAGAGAGAAAATCCATGTTCAACTTATGTAAATGTTAAGAGTATAAACCTAAAGTATATCACTTCATGGTTTTACTGAAAAAAATACTCAAACTGATGAACATGTAGCACTCTCTTGCTACTTTTCCAAGGCCAATGAAAATCTACTACTAGGTAAAACTCTATGTTTATGCAGACTGTTAGACCTGATCGCTACTAAACGCTTGTACAGATTGCTACATGTAGGATAGTTGCTTAGAACACTTGGCTCTTAAATTATACACTTTAATGTGTATATTTCTTAATTGCAGTCATTCATATGCTTTAATTTACAACGAATATAATAGAATCAAGTTAAAGTTAAACTAATGCAAGGCGTTCAAGATTGGGGAACTATTAGAAATAGCATTTATTGAGGAATAATATAATTTCATTCAAATGCATTTAATGATTTGTGTAATTTTTGCATTCAAGACTGTATATAATATTTTGACCTCAACCTTTGTTGTATGTCAGATCAAATGTAAATCGATTATTCGCTAACACCGTATTTATTCATCTAAAAATGAGATTTCCGCTTTTTGCTATGTACCACATTGATCACTAATGTTTTAATAGCAGTACCACACGCTGACTGGCCGTTATTATGTGTCTAGGTCACAGGGAGCTGAAGGCTACATACAACCCTGGATTGTATCCACTTCTTCGCAAATACACTGGTGTAACAATAAATGTCACCAAATAGTCAATGGTTTGTCCTCCATTATCTGTTAATGGACATTACCTTTATGGAGAAGACTTTAGATTTGATATGTCACAAATTCAGCCCCTCTGATCCTGGTGTAATGAAAGACAATCTCTTACTTTATGAAAATAGTTCACCGAAATGTGTTTCTGAAAACATTTTATGCAAGAAATATGCTATGCAGTTGCTAAATCTGTTTTCATTACAGATCGACAAACCTCGACAAAAGATTTTCAAGAATTTTTGAGAGGCTGACGCTCCTCCAAAGCGTCGACCTATGAACTTGCACGTGATCTTGGTGACAGCAAACGACAATCTGGGGGCTGGTCGGTTGCCACTATTCCAGCCAAGGCACTGCAATAATTTATGGCAATATGTCTGTCTAATCTGATAGCAACTGTCTTGAAAGACAAAAAAATTGTGTAGTTTGATCCTGGCATTATGTAGTAGTCAACGCTGCATCATTTCTGTCCCTGACTTAAATTCTCAGTGTCCAAAAAGACCTTTCCTAAACTTGCATGGGTCATGTAAATGAAGGGTGTAAGCTCAGTGGGATATATAGTCGGGGTAATAAGAAGGGGACAATTGACCCTGTTCTTCTTTTTACAATAAAAATCATTTTGGGTGGATATAAAAAGAGGTGCAATGCTGTACCTGGTAAGGCTAAACAACAACAACCTTGTAACTGAAAAACACTACAATGCTAGCCTACATTTCACATGTTTAGAATCCATCATTAAATTTATTTGTTATTAAAGTATTAATATTTTAGGAATTATGCATAAAAAATATCTCACGTACTCCAGTACTCCAAAGTACCCCTTAGGGTACTAGTACCCCCATTTGAGAAACACTAGATTAGACAATACAAAGTAGGGAAATCTTATTTTCCGCCTGCCAAGTCAGCTTTGAGATGTAAAACAGGGGTTTGTCTCAAAAGCAGCAGCTGATTCTGCTGCCCATGGTAACTAAGATCTACAATTAGCATTCAGTCTGAAGAGCATCTTTGAATCAAAGAAGGAGAGTGGACAGAGATGTATTGTGCAAGCACGCTCACTCACATATGTACATCCCTGAATGCACAAGCACACACACCTGACAGCTGCACTTTAACCCTCCCTTCCAGTTTATAGGTCTAATTATCTGGTGGTGGCCAGGGCCTCAGTGGGGGGCCTCTCAGTGTGTGTGTGTGTGTGTGTGTGTGTGCATCAGTGGGAGGGGGCTGCTGGACCGGGTGGCAGGGACCTGTGATTTGATTTTGAAGGAGCAGATGGCAGGCTGCTGCTGGAAGGCATTTGGAGCATGTGTGTGCGTTTGTGTTTTTGTGGGTGTATGAGTGACTGAGTGAAGAGTCTTACTTTTTTAGGAGTAACTGTAAAGCATTTTAGAACACACTACATATAATTTTAAGCAGGATTTCATGATTTATAAAGACATATGCCATTACATCTATATATATTTCCTATTCCCTTACTTTTTAAATAATCCATTTTTAAAATGTTCACAATCCACAAAAAGGTCTGTTTTCATTCTAGCTCAAAAATCACTATATCAGCCAGCCTGAACAGAACTGAATTTTTCACCTCTAAAATCGGTATCAGAAATCCAATATCAGTCAGGCTCTAATAATACACAGTACATAATACACATTTATAGGTCAAGGTACACTTTGTTGCTGTCCAATGAATACAATGTAACTTGGTGGAAAATCCTCTTAATTGTCACGCTAAATAAATCATTCTCATCGGACTGACAGAAATTGTGACACCTCTAAGGATGTGAAAAGAGGCTTATCAAGGTAGGGAGGCTCCATGACAGAGGGAATGAAACGAGTAAAGCTATTATTGAGACATGTTTGGTCTGGGAGAGTGTTACCTCCTCGTCAAGCAGCGGGGGGCAGAGGACAGGGGAAAGTAAAAAGATTAAAGCTAATGCTTTTCAGCTCAATTATCTAAGTAGGCAGTATTTAGAAATAAAGATTGTGTTGTCAGATTTATTTTTGCACTGGGAATTTATAAGCTTAAACCCATGTTAACAAAAGCACCTACTGACTTCAAACTGAATTGACTTATTATCATGGACAGGCTATTGTCAGGTGTCTAGCTCTGGCCTCAGGGTCACATTACAGGCTTAATGCTTTAATCTCTAAATTAAACCCTTAATTCAATTCTGAGACAGTCCTGTAGAGGCCAAGAGAGTGAAGAAGAGTCTAAAGCAAACAGTCCTTTTTCAAAGTAGTGAATCAGCCATTATGGCAAGAACACACACTCACTTTATTTCCAATTTCTGGCTAGGTCCTTGCTCCAACCTGACGTAGAATATAAGAGTGAGTAACTTTCAAGTGCACACTATATGACAGAATGCAATGAAATAATAGTATATTCTGAATATTTTCAACATTATATTGCTTAGAAGTAGGCCTGTTTTGGGTTTTACTCAGCAAACCTGATTAAATGACAGCTGAAAACCAAGAACATGCATTTTGGTTTCACCACTCCAAAGATGTTAAATTCCTAAAGAATTTACAACATTTAACAAACTGCCACCGTCTGGCATACACTAGCTGCCAGGCCATGAAAAAAAACTCAAAAGGAAGTTAAAAAATGGGGCTGTCTGATAACAAGCCAGCCTCTTCTCACTTCCAACGATTAGTTAAATTGTCAACTCTCAACATGGTTTTTACTCAATAGCTAGTAAGACAGGATGGACATCATAAACGGATCACTAGTGCTAAACTTACTGTACTTAAATGTACCCCATAAAGTTCAGCGCAACACTCCCTTAGGCAATCCAGAATGTAAAATGCCTGGAATGAACAGCTGGTCTGCATAGCTGATCTAGTTACTAGATCTAGTTTTTCTAGAATTAACTGAGAGATGAAAATACAGACACATCAAGGGTTTATGTGAAAGATATGGGACTGAATTATATATTATTATATACTGTATACCATATTTGAATCTAACAGGTTTCTTAAAAGAAGCATTAATGTCTCTAGCTGTGGGCGGTGCGTTTTTTTTGGCCATAATTTATTTCAGTATATTAAGTTTATTAAGTATTAAGTATTATTAAGTATTAAGTTTTTAGACATATCAGGCATTATTCACCATTTTAGGTGTGTTAAGCCACGTCTCCCCACCCTACCCTGATTACTATAAACATAGATGAAACCTAAGTCCTTGATAGAAAAACACAGGATAGAAGAAAACAGATAAGTTTACTTTAAACGTTATCAGCAGTCATGCATACTATTAAATAACCTTAACAAGTCATCAGAAACTGTGCTCCTGTACAGTGCTGGCTTGACAGAAAGGTTGCTGGGCTGGCCCTGTCAGAGGTGAAAAGCATCACTGTTGTCATGAGTCATTTGTCTGGACTGTCTGTTCTAGTAATATTTCTATACAAGAACCAAACATCAGCTGGTTTGGTTGTCAGATTTACGATGTTTAAATATTTGATGACAGGAGATAGTTCTTTCTGACACCTTGTGGTTACAGCCTTATGTCAGCCTTAACTATTGCTCAGCCTATACGCATAAAAGCATCCAAATAGCACTATGTCATGGGACCTTTAGGCAAACAGGTTAAGTTGCAATACTATCTTCTAACTGGGTTTTTGTTTTGACCTGTGTGTTGATAACGTCTGACCAATTTGACACCCGGGTTGCCAGATATGAAACGCAAACACGCAAAAACAAAGGGCTACAGTGATGGTAACAGCATCCAAAGAAACTGGATTAACAGAGATGGATTCATTCTGCCCAGCCTAAAAAAACTTGGCATCTTCCTAAACAGTTGCATGACCAGAAACAATGTAAAACACAGGTAAATATTTGAAATGCATATAAAGGATGAAGACAGCTTAGAGCCCAAAAGGACGCCGACTTGGCTAATTTCCTCCTGAACTAGGTAAAGGTGTGTTAAGCTTCATTAATTTCTATGACAGCTAATGTAGTAGGGATGGGAATTTTAGTCATTCATGTGCTCTGTATGTTCCCACTTTGTTGCAAACTGGCATGCAACAATAATGTGTGATACATTGTATTGACAAGCTGTATAACGGGGTCTGGAAAGTAGTCTCCCCCCCCCGCCAAAATTCTTCCCCCTTTTCTGTTCAGTGGCCGTTGCCAACAGACGGTGACCTGGATACAGTTGACTGCAAGGTTGCAGTATTTTTTTATGCTTTGACACACCAACCCGACGGCCGACCTTCGGCAGAAAAGGCAGTCAGACTGAGTTGGTCAAAAAAGTGCCTCGGAACACACCAAAGCAACGCTGACTTGACTGTACGTTCTGCTCGTACACAAGACGTAATAAGTCTCCATAACAGCCAGCAACGCTAATCTGTATTGTCGCCCAAAAAACGAAAACTGGCAGCTGATTGGATGAATGCATCACATGGGTCTAGTTTCTCCGGAATTTCAAAGCCAGACCATAATGGTGGCTTGTTCAGGATACAATCTCCTATTTTAAAAAAGTTCACCGGAATGTGTTTCTGAAAACGTTTTTAGCAAGAAATAGGCCATGCAGTTCAGTTAGTTCTTATTTGAGTAATTAACAGCTTTTTTAACCTGATTGGCACTAAAACAAATTCCAATTAACTATGTTGACATAGCAATAAAGTAATGAACTTGCATGAACAGTTTCAAGAAATGTTTTAGTGATGTGAAGTGTGTAACAGTCAGCTGCATCTACAGTAAAACAATTCAGAAGTTTTTTGATTTGAAGCCAGCTGCCTGACATATGGGAGCTATCTTTTATTTTGATTTAAGCTTGAATCGTCTTTTTTCTTTTCTTTTGAATAAAAGATGCAAACTTAATCCATTTTATTATTTACTAATCTAGACAAAGTCCTTCATGTCTGTATTCAATGTCCTGCCAGACATTTACAAAACCTTACAAAAAAAAAAAAAGAAGACTTCTCCCACATGAGAGAACAAAATATACATTTAGTTTGATTAGGGGCACCATGTGTTCAAGCCCACCTCATCTCAAAACATCAGGGACACTCAAATGGTAATTTCAGATAGAAATATTACTATATAACCCAGATGGATTGGATTAAAGCAAAAACAGTCTCAAATGGCTTAATAATGGGGGGAGTGGGGAGCTGAGGTAAGGAGGAAGCTATATTGATGGATATGGCAAAAGGCCTGAACTCTTAAGTGTATTCATTAGTGTCTTGTTGAAATAATCGTGGCGTGTAATTATGTATGAACGATTAAATGGACTGTAATTACCTAGACTGCTGACACAGCTGAAGCCTATAAATCACAGCGTTTTTTGGAGATAAAACCTTTGCCTAAAAAGCTCAGCCTAGCTGTTCCATCTGGTTATCGTATAAACATTACACAATCCCATTTTACTGAAAACAATACAGCTAACTCCCTCCAACTGTCATGTTATGTAATTTTAGTGAGGGTATTAATGGATATTTCACTGGCTGGTTTTGCTTGAGTCTGCTGGGTGATTACCAGGGCTGCAATTGTCATCCTTTAAACTACAACACACATGAATCATAACAGACTCACCTGCTTGCCCTCCAAAGTGTACAATCTCCTCACAGCACCAGAGTCCAACTTGATTGCATCTGTGATGTCAGTGAGCACCTGGTCGAAGGAGTGTGCTGTCTTCTTATTGAGCAGTATCCGTACTGCCTTGCGGGGTTTGACACCGTTGCGGATGACTGTGACTAGTTTGGGTTTGATGAAGTCCTTGGACTCACGCTGCAGCTCGTTCTTCAGCGTGATGAGAGAGGAGAGGGAACGTGATGTGCCGGTCTTGCAGCCCACCGACCAGTTGGGGTTGACATTCTTGTTGTAGTCCACCCGTCGGAAGGGCTCATTTGAGGCACACACATAACTCTCACCTGAGGAAAGAAACAAGTTGGTTGAATTTATCACTTGCCAAAACATATTAAAAAAATATTAAATCAAATATTGTGAAAACCACACACAGGATAAACATGCAATACATCAGAATTCACCTGACACGCTGAGAGTGGGGTGGGAAGTAAGGTGGTTGTGTGGTTTGATTATTACTATATTATTATGCTATACAGCTTATACTGCACTTTTGTACAACCAAGATTTAAACTAAAAAATCAATAAAATGTGTTAAACAAAAAAAAGAATTCACCTGACACGTCTGGTATGTATCATAAAATACTGCGTCCACATGGCATTAGAAGAACCCGTGGAACAACAAATAGTTAACGTTCCTCAGTTGAAACAAAAAGGCACATTGAGAGGCCAGGCCAGTGTAGCACTGTCCTCTCTCCCTTTCAGCTGTTGAACTGCTGCATTGGCCTTCCTCCAAAGCAATGCACTTTGTTTTATCTGCCAGCATTCCTTTCCTACAGTTAACACGCAAATGTTTCCCCTGGAGAACAAAGTCATGTGACAAGTACAGGGGCTTGGCCGATACATGAAAACCACAGCAAGAATGTCTGGTGAATGTTTTGAAGTCTGAGCATTGTCAGAAAAACTCAATGCTGTTCTGTTCCACTCTGAGTAAGAGGGAAAGAAACAGATACTTCAAGTTCATCATGCTACAAGTATTTAAATGTCCATAAACACATGGCCATCTCTCAGAATCAACTTTAAAAAAAATTAATATTAAATATACTGTAAATTCTGGTCTAGCAAATATTCTTTGTTTTTCAGTGAAGATATGTAGAGGGCTAGAGGAAAAAAAAAAAATCATACAGTGTCTCGTCAAAGCTATCAAAGAACAAAATAGCACTCACAAATTGAGAAACTGAAAATGTGTTGCTTCTTAAAATGTGTCATACCTGTATGTCTGCATCTCAGGGTCATTAGTAGAACTGCATGGTATGGAGGCAGGAAGGGGAGCCAAAACACATGCTAGTTTATAAGATGCATATAATCCTATACCCGTACATACCTTTAGAAATGTAAATGTACTACAACTTGAAAAAGCTTGTTGTTTTGTGTTCTGTATCTTTTGGTAAACACGTATTTTTACTGACAGTATCAAATCCAATCTGGGAAGTTTTAGTTATCTGATGTGTGTAAAAACAAACAAATGGAGCTGCAGTGAAAGAAGGCCATGAGACATGCGTCCCACGACACCTGGCTTTATTAAGCTTGCAATTAACCAAAGGCTAATTAAAAGGCTAGGCCACAGCTGGGGGGACTGAGTTATGGCTCAGAACTAAAACAAAATATAACTGGGGCTGTCACTCATCTGTGGGACAGTGACAGAATACTAAAAAGTCCTCAGATGGTAACTGGTGACAAGTCTATTCCCTGAGGTCAAGGGATCTCAGGTGCAACATCCCATGGCGGTGTGAGGGGAGCCCCAACCAGCCGCCACTGGCTGCCGTCCTCATGTGGACAACAGATGAGGTCAGCCGTAATAGAGCTGTCTAACCAGTCCAGCAGTTTTTACTGCAGTGGTCTCACATCTGTCACCAATCCAAAACCCAAGCGATGGCAGTGGGAATCATAAAACAGCGTTAATATTAAAGCAATATATCATCACCAAAACAATGAAGTGGCCACATGATACAATGATAATCTCAGCATGCATAGTCTTCTATTTTACTGACTTGATATTCAGCACTCTAGTCAATGGCACTGGCCCAGTATGGCCCGCACACTATTTGTTTCCCTAGACAGACATTCCATTAGGCGCACATATTACAGTTTATACCAAAAATGTCAAATTTGTCCATGTCATGTTTGTTCTTCTATCCAAGAAAGCCATTTTAATCATGTCCAATGAACACAGAGCATAATGTATAGGCCTATTACTACCAAAACACAGAGGAACATCTGTCCATCAAGCATATATTCATGAGGCAGCTCAGTTTTAGCCTGGAGCCATACACCATTTTTTTTAAACACAGATATTGAAATCAATAATAATAATATTATTATTCATAATGTTATTATTCATTATAGAAGTTGGTTTTAACTGAGCCCAAATAATTCAATTGCCAGCTAGCCCTGTAGGCTCTATTTCAACAATACTGATATAAAAGCAAAGACAACAGCAACATAATGGCAATTAGTGATTGCATTCAGCACAGGGTTAGGCCTAATCTCGATTTTACACATAAAGATCAATTTACTAGTCATGACTCACGAGGAGTACTACACAGCCTATAAAAACAGTTGTATAACGTCTTCTGTGGCTCTAGAGGGAGCTCATCAAAGTCTGAAAAAATAACTTCAATGGTTTCATCAGGGTAATGTTAGTAAAGACTTGGAAACTAAACAAATATAACATAAAGCTTATACAGAACACTTTACCAGGCATGGAGGGTCGCTTTTTTTATTTTTTAAATCTGTCTCCTGTGACTTCCCCAACTTAATGAAAGTGCAGCACTCTTGAATGGCTGTATTACATTAGAGAAAGTTATGTTTATCTTCTTTTCTTTTATTTATTTATTTATTTTACCTAGATAGGCCCTTATATTTACTCTTTTTCAACAAAGCTATTAATTACACAGCATTTCCAATATTCTTCAGCCTTATAAATTCTTCCTTTTCAAACCAGTTGTTGCTAATAAATCCCTTGGCTTGCACACTTGCTATTGTCCCAACTAGAATCCCTATGTCAGCCTTTTATGTACCCCCACATATCCACATAGTAAACTACAAAGCTCTTTCTAAACCCTGTTCAGTGTCTGCTAGCTCCCAGTGTGGTTTTCTACTAGCACAGCAGTTCAACAAAATTCTTCCATAGACCCAGGTAAGTCCACTTTAGCCGTGCCAAGCCAAAATTTGATAACATGCGTTTCCACTACTGCCCCACAGCAGGGGCTAGCCACGCCGAGCCAGACTGTGTGGCCCTGATTGGTAGGCCCTTTAGCTGTGTCCTCAGCAGTGGAACTTATGTGTGTCTGTGCTGGACACTAGAGAAAAAGCTTGGATTTTAACAGTCTCTGTGTTTAGCTCTCTGTACTTTTATAGCTTCTACATGAATCTTGTTTCACTCAGGTGTTCCCATTTGTATTTTCAGTTAAGTTACTGGTAATGCAAAGCAAACCTTACATTAAAGCCTTCCACTGGTAAACCGAACGGGGATGCTTTTATTGTGAAGAAGTTAAAGGAAATGGTTTGGCGCGACTACCTCCCCTAATATGGAAAAACCCTGTGAGTTGACTGGTAGGCTCAGTAATCCCATCCGGCCATAAGGGACACACATGTGAATGGTGCTTATTGGGTTTGCACACAAAAGAGCCCCAGCAGGCCTCAATCAATGAAGGCAGACTGCTGAGCTGTGCAGTAATCTGCTCTCTCTCCGTCCATTAGATGGGTGAGTAAACAAGGACAAGACACTGGTGCACGACCCACCTGCAGTGCATCTAATGTCTGAGTCTACCCAAATAAAAAGAAAAGCTTTCCCACTTACCCATCATGTCATCAATGCTGAGGTTTTTAGATATCTGCCTCTGAGACTTTGGCCACTACCACAATACAATTGGATTGAATGAAAATTCAATTGAGGTGCTCACAGTATTAGAAAAAAATCTAATTCTAAAACTCAATATGAATGTGACTTTCCAGAAACAATGTCCCGGTTATTAGGGATAATCCACAGCAGCATGTTGAAATCAAGGTCGGAGATGGCAAAACTGTCCCCAGTGAAGTCATTGAATTATCTTACTGGAACATTGTTGCTGATTGTTTTAAAAGGAGATTTATCAATACTTGTAGCACCATGAAGAAAATTTCATTCACCCTTCTGTCAACTTCTAACTGCAAAAAACCCTACCGGGGTTCTTCAGGAGAACCAGTTAATTTCATGCTGTGTTCATGTAATATGGGATGGAAAAATTACATGTTTATGACTTGCATTAGTTCAAGTCATCGGACAACTCAAGACGGTTGTGTGATTCCAAAGTTGGAAGTGCGAGGGTAAATTAATTGTACATTGACAATAAAACACTTTATACATTATATGTGGTTTCAGTACTTTGAATGAACTGGCTGATGTGTGACATCCCACTTTCACAATTTTCCATGACTTGGATTTGAAACGCCTTGAAACCACAGGTCGAAAATGCGTAATTACAATAACTTTGATATTACATTAACACTGCATCAGCTGCAGACATCACAAAACCCAGATAAAAAAAAACTATTAATCTGCATTCCCAGCCAATACTAGGAGTTAAAATTGATCTTTTTGGGATTGGACAAAGAAATTGCTGACAAAATGAGTTGGTGAAGCATCAGTACTCTGGTCAGAACTGATGTCTGGAATGCATGAACCAGGATCCTCATTTGGCAAGAGTGTCCTGTGCAGGTAAGTTCAGAAGTGCAATGGCAGAATGCTCTAATGCAGCAAAACTTTTGCTCACATTGCTAACTAGTGCTGATTCGGAATTCAGATCAAGCACTAGCCTAAATTTTTCCCGCTCACTCAGGGGATGGGGCTTAAGAAATGGGTGTAGCACAGAGTCTAAAGTTTTAGGAGGATGTGAGATGAAAATAGAGCAGTATAGGAGAATAACACCTGCAGTAAGAGATCAGAGGATCCTAAGTGTGTGTGGCACAGCCGTAACCTCTCATGTTAAAAGAGGATTGCAGGCAGGTCACAGTGCAGACAGACACACACCACGACTGATCATGAAGATTAACCTATTACTGAGTGGTCACTGTCCCTGCAGGGTAAAACTGCAGGAATGGTTAACTTGTAATCTTAATGCACTTAGTCCTCCAAGTCCTTACCAAAACTAAACTGACTGACTAAATTGAGCATATGTCTGTGACTGCGTTAGACCTTCACTAGTGGCAATTACGTTTAAAATTAAATGATGACTTTATCATAGTTTCCAAATTTTTAAAATCACATTTCCAGTATTCAACACAATTATTTAAAACCCCAGCACTGCAAGCAATGAATAGATACTGGATGGGGGAGGGAAACCATCCTTTAAACCCCAAGGGTGGGATCAATTTAGGCTTTAACAGCCAATACAACAACATACACATTCATCCCACATTTAGTCCCAGGCAGAATTGCACTAGAGCTGCACAGGGCACTTTCGAGCCCACACAAACTCAGCTCATCACAAATAGATCCTAAAGAGGGGAGAGAGTGAAAGCGTCCAGCTGAGATCAATGGGCACTGATTCACATTAGCAGCAGCCAATGCAGAACTAAAGGTGCACTGAGGAAGTCTTTTCTGCATGCAAGGCACTGGGTCAAACATGTCAGAACAGTTATGTCAATGATGCAATGGAGGCTCTACATTGCATCCATTATAGGCCTACTGTAATTTCCTTCAAAGATAATTTGATAGTATTAAGTGCAGTAGATCTCTGCACAAAGGTGCAATGATGTCAAAGAGACATTTTGTCTTGAGGAGATAACTTCCCTGATTAGCAACATAGATATTAAACACACAAAGTAGACAGCATCATGAGGCATGAGATTCCAACTCTTAAAACTGTGAATATGCTTTGAGTGACCTTTTAAACTATAACTTAACTTGCCTGAGGCTACATCAGTGTATATTTACATGGGCCATTTGCCAATACTCAAGGCAGAACCTAGCTTTTATAAAATTAAATTGATTCATCAATTTATGATTGATGAATCAGTCAATACATTCAATCAATTTAATCAAGTATTGAGCATGGTTCATGATATATGGACACATGAGTGGGTTGCTACAGCCATGATAACCCTTACCCTCCACTAACTCATCCAGGCTGGTGATTCTCCTGCCTCCATCCAAGGCATATAACGTCCGGACTCCTTGGGGAAGGTTGACATTGTCCGACAGGGACCTTGTGAGCTCCATGAGCAGAGCATCCAGAGACCTGAACCGGTCGTTAGACACAGCATACACCAAACCTTTAAAATATCGATCTCCGTTGCGATAAAATCGCACCTTTCTGGCTTTTTTCTCGGACGTAAGGGACTGGAGAGTGCGTGTGCGGTAGAAACTACAGTGCGCGCTGTGCGCCGGACTGGGGACCAGACCGTTGCCTCTGGAGCCTGACTGGGATCCGGAGCCCGAATTGGCCCTCGGTGTCCGGTGAGGCTTCTCTCGTTCCTCAAAGTGTTCAAATTCAATACTTCTGCTGAGCGACATGTTATATGGCTCTTTTTCCTGCCTGATTAAAACGAACTCCCAAACAGAACAAATACAACTTTTATCCAGAGTGCTTAAGGATCGATGCGCCTGCAGCCGGAGGAAGGATGCACGTGTGAGTCTCCAGTCTGCGATCTGGTAGCCTACTCTGTGTTGCGGCACCGGTTGCTCGTGACAAGTCCAAACGCTCAAACACGGCACTCCTAAAATAAGAAACAAGTCGAGAAATAAAGAGAAAATCAATCCCGCCCTGACTGATCCGATGAATTGATTTCTTTACCTACACTATTAAAGCAAGAGAAATAATCCAAACGCGGGTTTATCCGGTTGAAAACGTGTCGAATAAGGAGCAGCTGTGTTTGACAGACATTGCAGTGGACCTCTCGTTTGGCTTTCAAACAACGAAGCAATTTTACAAAACTTAGGCACGCAGCACCAAACACCGCAAGTCCCCTCCTTCTCCACCTCACACCCTTCCTCTGACTGGTCGGTCGCGCAAACTGTTAAATCAATGGATGTTGAGAGTGGGGGAAGCCCTCCCCGCCTCAGGGTCCTAATGCTCTCTATTGTTCCGCTAATAAATTCACGACCTGGAAACAATGAAGTCTACATACTCATCCTCGATGACCTAAATTGTGTTAGTAATACCCTACCAGAGAAAGTTTTTCTTGGATACACATACATTGTCAGGTAGAGTTTGTACATTGTGGGTGAGAATACAGAAGTTAGAAACAACAACACAGGTAAACTATAATTTGCTACAGAAATATTATACTAGGCTAACGTTAGGGGTATTTGATTTGCATTCATGCATTTGGCAATTAATTATGTGTCAAAAGCGGCATGAAAAAGATGTGTCATTACTTTATGTATAGTGCCTATATTATATCAAATGTTTTCTATTTTCAACTGCCTCTGGTAATATGTCAAAGAAAATATAGCGAATATTTGTTCATATCCCTATGGTTGAAATCAACAAGTTGTCTTTGAGGGTTTTACTAAAAACAACTAAAACAGAAGCTATAAGATAAAAATCATTGATGACATAATCAGAAAAAATTGAGATGACTTACTACTATACACAAAAGATAGACCAAAGGTCTGGTCAAAAGAAGTTCCAAGGACAGATTCACAATAGTATAGACTAGTTACACATTTAGCTTCATTGTCCATCATGCCAGGGAGAAAAAGTTATCATTAGGCACCAAATGAAAGTAGAAAACAGCCTGTAATCTTGTAAGTAGTGTTGTGCTAGCAACGCATTATAAGCCTTAGACAACTTTCTAGTTTAGTTAAAATGTCTAGTTTGTTTAGCAGTCTATGGTTAGCAGCATTGGCCTAAATCACAAAACAGCTGTATAGTAGTAGTAGTAGTAGTAGTAGTAGTAGTAGTAGTAGTAGTAATAAGACTTACTACATATGCTCCAGCAGGGGCATTTGGGGAGTAGATGAAATATGTCAATATTAATTTGGACAAGAATCTGACATCTATGTACAAAATGGTCAGTTAAACTGCCGCTGGTATGTAACTGTGCCAGTAGGGGTTGCTATAACAACATGTTCAACTAAATAACCAACTGTTCGTGACAGAATTGTCTCACTGAAACCCATTTGGAGAAATACCAAATATAAATTGCATCATTAGGTTACATAACTGCAAAATTTGAAAGGGTTATACCCAAAAGGATACTAAAAATTACCGTGTTTGAACAGTCAGCTAGTAAGACAAATATGAATTGCACTCAAGCTTGATAAATAATAATATAATATAAATAATCACATTAAGTATGTTCATATAGCATACCCATAGAAAGATACATACTGTTTCCATCCGTAGACAGTTATGTTTGAATCAGACATGAATACAGTATGGCTGTGTTGCAGACGGCAGAAAATACTAAGCTGTGCTTTCTGTGTCTGCCAAATTGTGAGCCTGGATTATACTGTACAGGGCAAAGCCAGTTTTACTCACCACCTGGCTGAACCTCATCACCATTCCCTGGCAGGTTCTTACATACCTGCATCACCACCTGGCAGAGTACAGGACGGAACTGAGCCACACAGTCACTGCAGCTTGTCAAAAAGCAGGGCAAACAGCCAACAGGCAGACTGGAGATGAGTTAACCCACTTTTTAACTACAGTAGCCTAATTCCTGAAGCCAGCATAACAGAAACTAATAAACCTATCTTTGTCACGTCATGAGGGACAAGGCCGTTTTTCAAGACCAATTGGTAACTTTTTGACCATAAAATGTATAAGTGAAGTCACATTAGAAGAGTTCCCCCATAAATGAAAAACCATCATTTAATTTAAAATACAAGCCACTTTTATCCTGCTTTTACAAACATGACTGATGTAAACAAACCAGCAAACAGTAACTTTTTATTAATGTCTTGTGTTAGTTAGAAAAATCACATTACAAACACTTAACACTTAAACACCTGGGTCTGACCGAGGTTTCTGCCTAAAAGGAAGTTTTTCCTCGCCACTGTCGCACTGTTGCTTGCTCTGGAGGAAACTGTTAGAACTGTTGGGTCCTTGTAAATTCTAAAGTGTGGTCTATCTGTAAAGTGTCTTGAGATAACTCTTGTTATGAATTGATACTATAAATAAAATTGAATTGAATTGAATTAATCACAGATCATGTTTTTTTTTTTTTTTTTTTGAGTGAACAGAAAAATAATGTACCGGTAAGTGAACTTGTCTGTCTATTGTCCAATGCATTCATAATTTTTTTCCTTTGCTTATTTTAGTCAAATCTGTATAAATACCACCAATGAGCAACATCTTAGGAATTCTTCAAATTGAAAGCCAGCTGTGTTGGATGTATTGTTTGAGCAGCCTTTGTGGGAGGAAGTCACTGAGCAGAAAGCAAATAGGAAATACTCTTCCCCCGGCAGAGGGAAATCCTGTACAGAATGACAAAGCAGAAAATCCCTCATCCCCCTTTCTAAATTAAAAGGTTGGTGATAAGACTTAAGCCTTCTCTGACTGTTTATAATGCAGTTTATGAGGGATTTGTGGAATAATGCTCCTCAGGCATTTGTATGAAAATCACTTAGCAAAACAATCCACTCTTAAGGAAACAATGCAAAGCATGTGATCAGTTTCAAAGCTCCGCTGGTTTCAGGCCGAGATCACTCGCCTTATGAATACACTGCAGGCTAATCGGTTTGGGAAATGAAAGTACAATGTTTAGGCTCTGGTACTTAACATTAGTCTAAATCTAATTAAATTGTCGCTTGTGTCTTAAAATGTAAACATATGTCTGTAATCTTTGCATTTTACGATTTATATTAGCAAAGGAAAATCCAAAATACACGATAAAACAAGTCTACATTAAGTCTGCTCTACTCATCCAGAATGACTGTTATTATGACTCACAAAAAAGACCATATTTTGACAGAAAATAGATCAAAAGGGAGATTTAAACAAAACGAAAACAATTTGTCTCTAAACCCACTAACAGACAGCATGCGTTAGCGGTGTGTGGTATTGTGTGTGTGTGTGTGTGTGTGTGTGTCTGTGTGTGTGTGTGTGTGTGTGTGTGTGTGTGTGTGTGTGTGTGTTATCTTCATGGCAGGCACCAGGTGCCACAACTTGCACACAATTTCAATTGAATGTGTCTATAATGATGAGGATTTGGCTTTGGGGTCAAAGGTCAAGAAAGTGGAAAGGCAACAGTTGAAACGAGGTCAGTGCTGCATGATTGCTAACACACCCACAGGCATCTCAGACAGATCTGCAGGGCACATTTTCAACCCCAAGTTTGTACAAAGATATTTAAAGTGAAAATAAGACAAAAGAGTGCTACGTCAGGTTTTCTGGCCAGGTGAGGGGAGGTTTACTCCTCGCTGCAGCAGCCACATGTTAGACTCCAACCTGTGGCCCTTTGTCTCTCCATGTCGTCCCCCCTCTCTTTCCCCTTTTATGTCTTCAGTTGTCCTCTGTAAATAAAGGCTTAAAAATACCCCAAAATGTGTTGCGGTCACTAAAAGAGCCGTAAAAAAAATGCCGTAAAATTATTGTAATAATACTGTGTTTTTGTAAAATAACGTAATAATAACTTATAAATAGGTAGATAAGTACACTAATTAGCATCTATGTCCATAAATAGTTGTTTTGTTTAAATGAGATCAAGGTCAAAGTAATTTCTGTCAGATCTGCGGAAGATGAAGGAGAAAAAGAAGATACTCCACCCCCCTCTAGTGTTCAACAATGAACACTAAATGAGGGGGGATGGGGAATTCTATATTTTGCTTCAACTAGTAGAAACACAGATTTCTTATTGAATACAAAATGATTAGGAGGATGTGTGAACATTTGCAACTAAAAAGTGACGATTTAACTTGATTGTTCACATGAACAAATCTTTGTTTAAAAAAGTCCAGATAATTATATGACAGCGTAGAGATACAGAATCAATGCAAAGCTTTATCCCGGTCACTCATTTTAGTGGCAGAGCAATACTGAAATAGTGACAGCTGGTCATTATATAATATATAAAACAATAAATACAATATATTAAAACGTAGGTTGTTAATATATTCTTCTTTTTATAAGATTCATAATTATAAAGTTTATGAAGATGCAACAAGCAACAGTTCAAGTATTTTACTTAACTTTTACCAAACCAAAGTCCTAAAAAACACATATAGATTGAAGGGGCAAACAGCATTGGTCCTGATTCTGGACAGCCTCCTTCCCTGAACCCTGGTATAAGGCTTAGGTGATACGCCTGTTTCTCTTTGCCTTGGCGGCTGTGGCTCAGTCGTAGAGCGATTGCCTACCAATTGGAAGGTTGTCAGGATGATTCCTGGCCCTGCAGTCCCATGTCAAAGTGTCCTTGAGCAAGACCAAATCCCAATCTACGCCCTGTGCCATCGTAATATAAATGTGTACGAGTATTCATATGGTGAGCAGGCGGCACTTTGTACGGCCACAGTGAATGTGTGTGAATGGTTCTTGTACTATGTAAAAGCACTATATAAAAACAGTCAATCATCTGGAGCTAACTGGTGGGATTTCGGATTACTGCTGGCACCAATGACTTTCAGAGCAACAACCAGTACTGGGATGAAGGGGAAATTCCTGTGGATGGGGTAGATGAAGACAGTGGCCATAGCCAGATGTCCCCAGTTCATCCTCGCCACATAGTTGAATTAATCCAGCAATTTATTCACCAGGTGGTGAGCAGTTGTCAGCTATGGCTGCAGATCGTATAATGCAAAAATAAAGTTTAGGGTTTTAGGTTAAAATTATAACAAACCTTATTTTTTATACCAATGCTCATGTCCAGCATAGAAGTCCTATAATTGAACAATACTCATGTTCCAATCAGGCCATTCCTCACAATTATTCTATTCCCAGTTTCTTCGTCAACTCGTCACCCACATGAGTGCTGAAATCCCTAAGCGCAGTACAAGCAGTAACATCCCACCTTCGTCTGTCTATGCCTGGCACTGTAAGGGGGACCCGGTTTGCCTAACCCAGGGACCGATTTCCCTTCTGAAACCCCACAAGGAGCTTTTGCCTCTGACAACCCAAGTCCCAGGATCACAGGGGCATGGAAACCCCTTCAGTATAATAGAGTGGTGATTCTCAGAGGGGGGCAGAATGACCCACATGACTAAAGCCAATTAGTAGCATGTACATGTACCAGGAAAAAAAAACAAAGGCAAATTTGACTCCTGTGTAATATATATGTATAAGAGGAAAACAAATATCTCCAAATCATCAAAGCATGAAATGCAATTGAAACAAGCAAAATCACATTTTTCGTCTGTCAGACAACAATTTTTGGCCCATGTTTGTCATAATTTTGAAAGTTTGATGACCTCTGTTAATGTAGAACCATAATGTCTTCCAATATCCATGATTCATCAGAGGTTACAGTGGAAAAATTGTAATAAAAAATACCTACAGTATCTAGATGTCAAAACTATTAAGTGGACATAAATGAATCATCGTCAGCCATGACCCTAGCAACTTTTATGAGGATAATACAAATGAGATTCACACACTACCACAGTAACCATCAAGGAAGCCTCCTGGCATAGGAACGTTAAGAATTCTCAAGAACATAAATGACCAACCAGGCTACGTTTTCTACCTTTCTTATTTACAGGTAGTTTGCCTGCAGCAACAACAAAAAAAAAGAAAAAAGAAAAAAAAGCACACAGCAGGGATTCATGAGCCGCAACATGATCAAAGACAAGGGCAATACAGGTGCCAGACAATGTGGGCCAGCCACAGCTTGGTTAGAAACCTTATGAAAGGAAACTAGCACTCCTTCCAGACAAATTGAATTACAGCAGGTCACTTTAGGTTTTACACCATTTGGCAGCAGTGACTCTGAGGGACTATGTTTTCCCACAATGACCCAGTTCTCTCACTTTCTGTTAAAGGTAGAGTAGCCAGCATTGCTGCCAGGTCGGCTAGCATGATGCTGTACTGTTAGTGGGCAGTATCCCTACAGTAGTTATTTAGTTATATAGTGATAGTAATAATCTGCCATTCCATTCCCATATTTTGTTGTGTTAGAAACTTGTAAAAATTGGAATAGGATTGATTTACTGTATTGACTATAACTGTTATTGTGTAGCATTCAGTAGTTGTGGCAGAATTAGGCTGCTGGGGAGGAACAAAACTACAATTTATATTGGGGGGATTTTTAAAACCAGCCATGCAGTCAAGTCTGCAGTGAAATAGCTTCAGGAAATGTCTCAGTCTCCTCGGGTTATAGTTGAAATATGTGAGTTAAGTCTTTGTGGTTTTCTTTGTCATATTAAAAGTAATTGATGTGGTTATCAAACTTAAATATCTCGTACAGTATGCTGGTGTGTGTGTGTTTTGTTTTAACACACCACATTCAAAATTAAACTATAGTTAGAATGTATCATTTGTGTCTACACTTTATTTCAAAGAACACTGTACAGCATTCATGTACAGTCCCTCAAGGTGTGATACGTTACATCAGTGAAGCAAGACATTGGTTAGAAACCCAGTTGTTACTGGCACCTGATTAAATCATTCATAAAATCTTCAGATTTGATATTTGAATAAAACAGACATGGCAAAGTACTATATTACAATATTACATGATCATAGTAGTACTTTTAAACGCCACTATTCATGTCTGACCACTAGAAGGGGCTCTTACACCTATTTATAACTGCAGATACAGTACACGGCTCACTTGAAATTGGGTGATTTTCATCTATTTTCTATTTTTTAATTTTGGGACATTTTTTCCCTTTATTAGATAGCGATAGTGGATAGACAGGAAAGGTGGGAAAGAGATGGGGGATGACACGCATCAAAGGGCCGCACGTTGGATCTGAACCCAGGTTTCTGCAAAGGCATGCTCTTACTGTGTGAGCTAGAGGTTGCCCCAACTTTTGTTTTTTATGTATCTTATAAAACATTGTTCATATTTTGAGTAAAGAGATGTGCACATTTCTTGGTTCTCTAGCCAACTTGTTAAGATTGACTTTAAAGAGATGCATCAATATAATGAGCACCGAACCCTACATCACCTTCATTACCATTGACATGGAGTCCTTGATTCAGATCCATATTCCCTTATGGTAACCTCATATTAATATACATGGGAGAGAAGCAATGGGGCTAGAAATAAAAATAACAGCAAGGGATTTCCTTTTAAAGATCAAATTGAAGTGTGCAAGAGGAAGACGATAGAGTGTGGAGAAAGGGGAAATGATTCAGTGAGGTGAGGATGACATGATGTACAGTATTTCATAAAGAGATGAGTTTTTAGACTCCAAAGGGAGGTGGGGAATAACTGGAGAGGAAAAATAATCTCTCTGTCATCAGGGGAAAGACCAGAATGGAGAATGGTCAAGGCTGCATTGAGCAATGAGCAGACTGCAGGCAAGAGAGAGAGCTTAATGAATTTAAATGAATGATGAATTCATTTAACGAGACATCAAGGCGTGTGTTGCACATGTTTCTGTGTATAATCACGCACGCAAAATCCTATCAAAACACCAAACTTCAAACCACCACATTGCTCTTATGTGTCACAACACCTTTTGGCCTTGACCTGACATGAAACACAACTCTCTTATTGAGATGGTCCCGACGGCAGAAAGACACATCGCCGATCAATAACATAATCTGGAGGCAAAGAAAAACGTCTAGACATTAACAGCACTGTTAATCTGTCAGAGCCAGTACTGGTAGATTACACTTGGAGCAGTCATTGAATTGAACAGTCAAAAGAAATCGAGGCTGACACATGTCAGAGCGAGGCATTGCTTGGGCCTGATCTCATCCAAGTCGTCCTGCTCCTCCCCAGAGAAACCCCTCTCCCTGTGGCCTCATCATTCTGAGAAGCAGCATGTACCAACCCATCAAAAGTATAGTACACATGCTGTCACTAAGGTATGGGTAGGTAGGGGGGCATTTGTTGTCCTTTAATGCAAAACATTGGAAAAAAAGATGAGAAAATAATAAGGCACATATAGGTAGTAACTAAGGAGTTTGGTGCTTTACAAATTAGCAATATCATAAGCATTGACTGTAAAATGAAATGACAGCATGTGTGGAGATCTGCTATGAGTCGTATGGTTGTGGATGTGACGATTTTGGATGAGAGAGAGGAGTGAGGGAGGGGCTACACTTTACGTTACGTTACACACTTTCATCACCTCATAGCCACGCCCTAAAACACACTCTGCCGTATCGCCGATTTTAAAATCAACGAGACCTTTCTCACAGACTTCTACAGAAACAGACCTCCTTTTGCAATCGCACGTGTTGCCCCTTGCTGGAATTCAGATAGAATGCAGGTTTAAGACACTTCCGCATTTGCAGCACTTTGCCTTTTTTGTTTCTCTCTTTTTTTTTCTCTTTTTTTTTTTTTTTTTACAATCCACCTAAGTGATGAATAAAAGAGCTAAAAAGACAAAGCAAGTGTCAGGCGGGAAGCTGAACACCAGCAAACTTGGCAACCCCAAAATTGTTTATAGTAAAAGTTTCTAAGTGATTTATGAAGCAGTGTTGCCCAGTGAAAATCATTTGATAATTTGAATCTTATTCAGATAAATGGAAGATTAAATGTTCCTTAATGCAGTTGACAACCTTCTATTATTTCTTAAGCAAAATAAACCTTTTAAAACCCCACTGGATTATCTTAAAAATGCATTGTCATAAAGGTAAGAAAAAAGGGATTTTGAAGGTGATGATGTGTTTCAGAAGTTAAAGGATTCACAAAACAGAAATATAAACTATAAATAGTATATTTAACTATCTCTGTAGAAAGCACTGTGTCTTTCTGTGCCGATGACTCAAGTCTAAACTGCGCTATTACCACCTTCTACATAACGATTATCCAATGTGAACTATGATGCACAGTTACACTGGTCACTGCATGTCACCACAGATCTGGCATCAAATTCACAGAGATGTGTCAGAAATTAGCATTGTGAGCAGTTGGGCATTGACGGTTGTCTTTCACTGTGAATATCAATCACCGTGCTGGTGAATAAGTCCACTCTGATCTAATCTTGTCACAAACTCCTACAGACCACTGTGATGTCAGAGCTCTAAATTCATGCTCCCATATGAGGGTGTCCGCTGTTGAAAATGTAGCTGTCGGACTGAAAGGCTGCCTGTAAACCTCATGATACAGTTGTAGATTTTGAAGCATGAATCATCACAGTTATAATTATGAGATCCCATCTCTGAGTGGTGTGAGTGCTCTTTGATCAGACATTTTCTGGTGTTTTTTAAAGAGAATATCTGACCTGCTAAAATGATTCTCCCTCCATCATGTAACAGTTTGTACTTTTTATTCATTAAAGCCTTGTTAATTCCAAAATGATTGAATTGTTAAGTGTAATTTAACAGATTTGAGGCCTTGGGTTAATAGGTTTATGAAGATTAGAGACTTAAGATCTGATTAGGGGTCAGTTATGGTCAGTCATGGTCCAGGTCTTTTGGAAACAGTTCTGTTGTAGACTTAGATACCACTTTCTGGACTGGCCAACTAAAGTTACGTTTTGAGTGGATGGCGAGCGCAAAACGCCTAAATGGATGCCAATAAGATTCTGGATGGAAAGTTTACTTTTTAAAAGTTGCCAAATGGTTCCCTTGACAAGACCAAAGTGATCTGTGTGTTTGTCATTGTGAACTGAGCTATCATTGCAGCAGTCCAGTCTGAAATACCGCTTGATGGCCAAGCACACAACTGATGTGATCTCTCCGCCCCCTCGTCAAAGTATTTTTTCACCCTTTTATTGATGGACAGTGTTACATTGTGTGAGAGATTATTTGCTCCAAGTGAGAAGGTTATGTGTGAAATTGAACACTACAGTAGGCTATATTCCAATGTTGTTTTCAATATAAAAAACATTTGCACAAAGCAAGCTGATCCACTTTTCCATGTTGATAATAGCAAAAAATACTGAGACAAAAAAAAACAGGGGACATTTAGAATAGATACAAATGTGTGATTAATTGTGATTAATTACGAGTTAACTATGACAATAATGCGAATAATTGCAATTAGATATTTTAATCGTTTGACAGCACTATTATAAATGTATTTGCCAACAACTATAACTTTCCTTTGGGCACCCAGACATGGAAGCTGGCGTATTCAGATTTATAGATTCAATAGTTTATTCCCATGCCACTGAGTTGCTAGGAATTTGGTGCTGTACGCTCATTGTAAAAAAGAAAAGAAAGCATTCATAGCATGTAGATGGTTATGAATGTATTTGCCAACAACTGTAACTCCTCCTTTGGGCCCACATGGAAGCGGGTGTATTTAGATTCATAGATTCAATAGTTTATTGCCATGCAACCAAGGCTAGGAATATGGTGCAGTGAGATCATTACAAAACATTAACAGAAATCATTCATAGCAGGACAGTCAACATCTGGTATACCCACATGTAGACAGAACCCCTCCCCCTCTCCCTTCCATAACTGCATGCCATTATACCATGATAAAATAGATAAATATGTTAACTGCCAGTGCCAAAAGAGCATTCACAAGCAGTCAAGAGTTAAAATGTTACAAACAAATCATGAATGACAATATAGTAAAACACAGTTGTATTAATACAAGAACATGTCTTTAAGAGTTATACTTGTTGACAAATACTGTACAATAATAAACACTTAAACATGTCCTTATACCAGAATACAACTCCATTATAGTGTGTTACAAATGTATTAATTGTGTATATAGTGTTTAGAAATGATAAATTGTAACACACAGTAACGTATATTAGTAGTAAATAAATAGTGAAAGAAAGAAAAGACTTGAAAACAACTTTTTCCTGGATCCACACTATCACCCTGATAGAAGATTTTGATATTATTCAATTCAATTTTATTTATACAGCGCCAAATCCACAACAGTTATCTCAGTGCGCTTTTCATAAAGAGCATGTCTAGACCGTACTCTGTGTTGTTATTTACAGAAACCCAACAACGCGGTCACATAGGTTTATGGGATAGATCCAACGTTCCTTGCAGAGAATACAATTTACATGAATATCATGTTGGAAAATTGTTAGATTACGAAGGCATCACAAAGACACAAAATACAAAGTGAGAAAATTGTAAATAACAAATTGTAAGAAAACAAACTTCATAACAACAAACCTCAAACAAACAACGAATAATATTAAAAATGTAAGTAAATCATTGCTGACATTTGTAGCTTGCATATGCCTTGACATTGACTCACAGTATTTATCAATATTCAACAGTGTTCAGCTATGCTTTACAGTATTTGCAGCAAGTTTCTGAATATTGAGAAAACCATGCGTCTGAGTGGAATAACAGAGAGAATACATGATCGCTGGGGAAAGAAATGTGTCTGTTAAACCTTTGCTGACACCCCAAAAAACATGCATCTCTGCTGTGTTTGGTGTTTTTTGCCCCCAACATCTCCTTCCAGGCAGCGCTGCACTGGTTACGGTTAGGGTTAAAGGTAGGGTTAGCTGCCTGGAAGGCGACGTTGGAGGAAAAATCATCATTGAGCTATCCATGCAGCGTTGCAGCAGGTAGGAAGCACAATCAATAGATGGCACTGTTTCCCAGGCCTTGGCCCTACAACATCAGTTAGTACCACTTCAAATATCTCTCTTTTTCCTTTCTTTCTCTCCTGGAAGCCACTAGGTGCTCTGTCTAGAGCCCACTTCACCAAAACGTTGAACAGACTCTTGGATGAAGTATACCTGGAGCCATCTGATAAAGAATCCCCCAGGGAATCAAACATCTTTGCACTTGCCAAAATGTAGCTGACAGATGGTGGTGGTCACAATACAAGAAATCTATATAAGGCCAGAGGCAGATGCATTCATACACTATGTAGTGATATATTTACAAAAAAAATAATATGATTTATAATGTAATGATTACAGAATGAGAGAAGGAAAGCATATCAAATTGATTGGTTGTTTGCCATTTTCCCGTTTGTAAGTAAATAAATGTATTTTGAGGTGGGTGTGTATGTGTGTGTGTGTGTGTGTGTGTGTGTGTGTGTGTGTGTGTGTGTGTGTGTGTATGTGTTTAAGACTAAGCTGTGTACTGAGATATGATGCACATTTACACAGCTTCCTGTACAATGAACATTTGATGCAATGAAACACATTCATCTCAATGTTACAATAGTTACTCCTACACACAGATAGATCACGAAGACTTAGCTGGTTGTCCTAAAAACCTTTTACTTTTTAGGCTGCTTGTGAAGTAGTAAAGTCTGAGAGGATTATCCTGAATGAACATACTGCCATGCCACATCTAATACACTGAGAAGACACCTTTTTAATTTTTTTCATCTTTCAACGATGCAGGCATGAGCAAAGCAATACTTGCGTAAAGTTTTGTGCAATTTTTCAGTGCAATGACGTAAAACTGCACCCTGAGATCTCGCGAGAGAACAATTTGAAGTTGCTCAGCGAGTTACTCTGACATCGAGTAATACTGCTCATTAACTATGCCCTTGTAGCCAAGCTTCACCAGTCACAGCGGCGTATCTGAGATAGGCGGGCCAGAGGCAAGCTCAACAGATGACGACAGTTTAACTCACCAGTTAGCTCCGCCAGTCGCCAAGCGTATGGGGCTCAGGATATGTCACACCGTGGGTTGTTGTGATTGGTCGTAGTGTTATACAATTGTGTGCAGTAAGATTTTCAAATGCACGCTTGGTGCCGTACCTCGAGATGGGCAACTTTCATAACTCAGTGCCAGACCCTTCATCATTCGGATTTGCGTCTGGATTTCCTGGCTGGTACTGAGATAGAATATTTCAAGATTGTTGCCTTACTTACAGTAAGAAACAAGATTGATTGGTGTTCTGTATGATTATTATAACATGGATCACAGAATGGGAAAGTGTGGCGCAAGAGAGTGACACTGGATTTATTAGCCAATGTGATACTAGGGAGAAAACCTCTTGAGCTCTTGATATTCTCTCTTAAACCTTGAAGCTCACCAGCTGCTGCTTTTCTTTGCCTTAAGTGCACAAACACAGTTACAGCATCCTTTTGTTCCTCTCTGTTTTCTTGAATAATATAAGACTAACAGGGTTTCAAATAACACAGCGCCTGCTTGGTTCACATGGGGCTACCTTCTTCGCGGACGTTATACCTGGAGCATGAGACAATCACAATGGTTGCTAGGTAACGGTCTTTGCTGTGAGCTTCCAGAGAACCAGGCTTTGCTCAGTGAATAATTCCCTATAGGCTCGATACAGGAGTGAGTACGACAATGAGTGAACCTATATAGTAGGACGCCAATGTGTGAGTGTAAGTGTTTGTGTGTGTTGCTTTTACTATGGGTAATAGTTACATGTCACAGGATGACAAGATGACATTTTACCATGTCACAGCAGGTTTGTATAATAAAATGAATGGCTGAATCCAATATAGCTGTTTTTCTTTTGGGGTGCTGGTATTGTGCATGCTGGCTAACCGACACAACTCCCCATCAGTAATGTAATGTGAGGGCATTTACCCAGTTCTCACTTCTACAATACAACATATATCACCTTATAAAGTTGTTATGGGAAAACTGTTAGCAAACGGTTGCCTGTTTACACACCCAGCAGGCATGACGCAACATTAGCAATCATTTAAAGTCTTATTTCTGGCTTTTTGGTGAATTTAAATCCAACCGTTACGTCCTTTGCATCGCTTTGTCAATCTCCACCAACTCCAATGGAGATATATCTGGCTCTTTAGCTGCTAAATGCTCAACTGTGTTCACCAGCTAGTCATTAACTCTAGGTAGCATACAGCCGGTTAATTAGAGCTTTTCACTTAAACAGCTGCCTGCTTCAGCTGGAAACGATGCAGGTGAGAGTGGTGAGACTGAACCAGAAGAGTAAATTTGCAACCCAAACAATGCACTGAAAATGGCAAAAATGGCCCATACACTTGCAGGAACTGCAGAGTTGAATGATGACTCTCTTATAGTTGTATCTGCGCAGTCTACATGTGTGTGTAAAAGGATACTTAATCTGCAGTGAATCACTCAGGGATGAGCAGATATTGGCTCTTGTTTTTAAGGAGTGCTCTCCTCTGACTAGTGAAATGAATGGTTTATTATGATGGAGACAAGAGGACTGAATTCAGCCCGAACGCCTATTTGGCTCTTCTTGATAGTGTCGTTCTCCTCTCCTCATCAATTCTAGCCATCTGTTGCTCATTTCATATCTGTCCATCTGAGTTTGGCCCTGGAACCTTGCATGTTTGGAAGCTTCGGGTTAGTGTTAGAAATATTCATGTATCCATTTCAAATGTGGTTTGCCGTAATCACAGACATTTGAAGCAATGCCACCATTTTAAAAAGTAATGGTACTGAATTTAACATTGTAGCGTTTGAAACGCTACAATTTAAAGGGTCAGAGTGATTTTTCTCTCTTTCCACCAGTGGTATAGCCATGATATTTTGGGGTTTTATGTGCCTAGGTTTTGAGATATCTGTCTATGACACTGTCACCACCTACATTTTTGTGCTCACAGCATAAAAAAAAAAATGCAGCAATGAATTCAACAACATCTCTTTCCATAAAGTATCACCACCATGGGTAACCTCCAGAACGCACTATGAACAGGCTATTTATTTGGTAGAAAGTCCATTGAAAAAGTTCACAGTGAGATCTGTGGATTATCCATTGTAACCACAACATTGTTTCTGGACAGACATGACATGTTATGACATGTCATGTGGAACTTAAACTGTTTAATTTTACATTGGATAATCATAAATGACCTGCAACAGCAAACGAGACTAATAGTGAACACTATTTTTACATTTTATTAATGCCTTTGCCTGGGTCCTATTTTTCAGAAAATGATTTATAGAGGCAGACCGGCTCTACTGTGACACATTCAGACGGGTCACAGATTTTACCGGAAAAGGCTGTGTTTCAGCATCCAGCCGAGTAAAAGGAGATTTCTTCATGTAGGCCTAATTGTATTTTAGAAGTTATCTGTTGTTGTTATAGACAATACAGGGCCATCACAGAAAAAAAAAAAAAGTGACAGGCGACGGGCAAAAACCCAAGTCGATCAGGCTTTCATTACTGGATTGTAAATGATTCAAAACCGACCCTGATTTGGCCCTCTTCCTCCTAGACGAGTATGTCATTTCATTCATAAATATACTTTACAATGTGAGGTGTGGTTGTACGTCAGTAGCCTACATGAAATAACACCCCCCTTATATAGCGCCCAGTTTTTATTTCTTTTCAGTCCGTGTTTGTGTTTTCCTACTATTTTCTTTTTGTTCCCCTGTAATTGTGTATAGAATCCGTGGTTTTCATGAAATGAGCTATATAGATCTCAGCTATTATTAGGTTAGTTGCTAAAACAAACTCTAGCTAATGCTTGACTCGTGGAACAGTGACAGTGACACACGGTTTAGCTCACCATACATCAAAGTTGGCTAAGCAACTGTATACAACATTTTAAATGCGCAATGAAGCATCAGGAACATACTCTGTTATTGTAAATACCTCCCGTCCCAGTAATGCTAACTCAGTAATACAGTGGGTGATACAGCTCCATAAAGAAAAGACTTCACGACAGCAGGTGCGCTAAAAACACTACCACAAAGGAGGCGCTAGAATCAACACTAACCGGAAGTTCCTAACAGCCCTTTTAAGCATTAACTCATGAAGTCCTATGGTAACTGATTCTTTACATGTGATAAAATGTTTCTTGCCAGTTGCTCAGTAGTTGGGGTTTCAAATGAGACACATAAGGTGATCTGGAGGACTACTGCTGATTTATCTTGGAACGTTGTGGTGCTACAGTTTGGCACAGCTGCTCTCATAAAATGTTTTGATACCCCCAATAAGAGTTCAATGTTTTACTGTGATTAAATCCCCAGGCCTGTTTGCAGTAAAATCTCTCTCTCTCTTTCTCTTTCTCTCTCTTTCTCTTTCCCACACCATCCTTGTTTGCCTCTCTGCCTCAGTCATTCTCATTCTCTCCCACTCTCTACCTCTAGTGACCTACACAGGGAAACATGGGTCACTGAGTTTGAGTCTGTGTAGTCAGTACAATAGTCTGGTTAAAACTTCCATAACTGCCTTGAACTGAAGTCACACTAAATAATTGTCTACATTTTTTTTTATGTCAAATGGCATGTCTGCAATATTGGATTTATTCATCACTTCTGCCAGGGAGCAACGGCTATGTGATCGCCTCCATCCGTCTGTGGTTTCAAGGACTGCAGCGAGGAAATTTCCACAACTAATTGATTGGTACAACATTTGCCATGTGCATTCAAACTCCCAACAAAAGAAACATATTGATTTTAGTGACCTTCCCACCTGACCATCATTTTAATTTTCAAATAAGTGTATCTCTTGACCCCTGAGTCATAAACACACACTTTTTGTGTAGAAAAAGTGTAGTGTTCCCAACTGAAAGAAACTAAATGATTTTGTTGACCTTAGGGCATTTCCACATTTTGGCTACTTTCGAATAGCTAGGTCTCTTATTCAAATGGTTCAATGTTGACTCTAAAAGTATCGGCCAACTTGAAAGATCTACCCTCTGAGTGCCGTCATGTTAAAGACTTTATTTCAAACAATTAGATAATTTGGTTAAAAAACTGCGATAAAGCAGCCCTACAGATATATGTACAAATGTGAGCAGACATCTGCTGTCCCTCGGTACTTAATTAATTCTGACAATTTGCTAATGGTTGGTACGGTGTGCAAATTGTTAAAGTTTTACTTCAGACATGACGATGCTTCGATCCTGTTTGACATCTCAGCACGTAGGTTTGTTCTTTATAGAAACATCCCTGTCACACTGTCAGATTGTTTAAAAAAACAAAACATGTTTGACCTCTTTTCTCCTAGACTCTAAACTATTTCTATTCACTCTGCACTGCCATATGACTGACTCTGTTTAGCCTACATTTGTCCTTTGACGGTGACTGATTGTTAACCAAATGCCCTAATTGTTTAATTAGGTCGGGGCCAGGGTGCTGTGACAGCTGCAGCATGATTCATGCATGCTGCTGCGGCCTTTGGCAGGAGAGCTGGCATCTGTCACCCATGTCATTATAATGGGAGTGAGAAAGGCAGCCCAAAAAAATGCTGCCAGGTAACCTCTAACATAGCCTCCGTTTTCACACTGGTTGAGTTCAAAGCTCAACAATGAATTCCTATGGATTTTCTTCATTTTAAACATTTTCTGGGGATTTTTTGGGTCTTTATTTGACAGGACAGCTTAAGACATGAAGGTGGAGAGAGAGGGAGTCAACAACATGCAGAAAATGGACCTCAGGTCGGAATCCAACCAGTGAGGGCTTAGCATTTGGACATGGGGCCAGGTGAGCTACCAGGGAAGTCTTATGATTTTTAAGCCAAAACTATATATGTAACTCTCCCAAAGTCAGAATTCAAGGAATCTTGGCTCCTATCCATTCTGTCTTTCAAAATATCTATGCTTAAATATCAATTTAATCTTTCAAGTTCTACAGCTCATTCTCTATTATCCTTTGCATAACACAAGACAGGGCAGCTGCACAAAGACTATGGTGAACTAAATATGGACTATATATGTATCTATCTTTTGTGTTTGTGGCGATCTTGAGTCGAACTGAGCCAACAACAGTAAAAGTCACATGCATCCCCAGAGCAACATGAGCAGACAGTGTGTAGAGCTTGTTGAAGTAAATATTAATAGACAGGCAAGAGCGCTGGCTTGAATATTTCAAATCAAAGTGGCTGTACAGTATGAGTACATGAGCTGCGATCCATTAGTGCTGTGTTCTTCACTTCAATCATCCCCAGGGCAGCGGCACCAAGCAGACTACATACTTGGCAATCTCTGCCAACAGTGTTTACTTAGCGACAGCTTACTCTACAAAGGGCATATTACTGTGGCCAATTTTCTTTAAATCTTGGTATAAATACTTTCTGGGGGATTCTCCGTCTGATGTTCACCTCGCCTCTCTCCGATCTTTCGTAGGCAAACAGACACATACTGAAGGAATGTCTACACTGAATCAGTCTTGACATTTTGTATTGTGGTGTCTACAGTGGTCTTTCAATTACCAAAAAGCATACCATAACAAAGCTAACCAAATTTTAAACTGCCCTGATCACCTACCAAATAGCAGAATCAGAGAGAGATGGAGTTACCCTGTCCGGAGAACATTATTATATTAACAGACATTTACATTGATAGTCTGGCATAACTTATTTGCCTTTGGTGCCACTGTGGAGTGGGTAAGACTGTTTTTAATGGCAGGCTAGCAGATACTGTTGACTTGCGCTAGCCTAGCACCAGCAAACTCTGCAACTGGAAGGACTGGATGAAAAGGTTTGAAAACTGTCTCCACTGATAAAAAAACACAGAGGCTAGCATGGAAATAAGGTCTTATGTCCAAAATTCTGAACCAACTCTTTTATTTGACGGGATACGTTATTTCGATAAAGCCAATACAATTTTACACAAAGTTGTAATCCACATCCCACATCCAGTCATTAGCAAAACAGCCAGACAGCAGCCTGTACACAAGAGCCACAGACTTTGAACAACCACATTAGGTTTCCTGCTAAAGTCTCTTTCTTATCTGACTTATCTAACAAACATGAACACACAACATGAACACACACACAGTATTGTGGTGCACCTTGGCTTGTTGAACAGGCGACCAAAAAAACCATTCACTGTGCACTGCTAACGTCTGTATGCAGGCTAGCTATCTTATTAGCTGCTCAGGTTGCAGCACATCAAATACTATGTAAACATACCTGCCAATTTCACCTTAGATGTGGTCCTTACTCTTCATCACCACTAAGAACACGCAGTCTGCCCATGACATGTAGGCTACAGAACAAGTTTGTTGTCTCTGATTCTCTATGGTGTCTGGCAACCACAAGCCTGTCCAGTCAACTGAGACAAAAAGGAGCATTTCTGATATATCCTAAACAACTTTTCCTTCCTTTTTTAGAATAAAAAAAACTATTCACAATATATTAAGAAAAACAAACAAAAAACTTGTCAACATTAATTTTAAATACAAAAAGTGATGACTTCTTAAAGCTGCGCTTATCAGATTATTGGTCACTTGGGGGCAGAACTCCACGCTGATCGTCACATACATCACGAAGCATAAGCATTCATTTGAAGTTGTGTGTCTGCCACCTTATGAATGTCCAAATTAAGTTAAAGAGTTTTTATTGGGAGATGTGGTGTTGCTGAATAAAGCTTTATGTTTGACAGAATTATGGTCAGCTTTGTGAAGGTGCAGCCAGAGTTTTATGGCTTGTATTTTGGAGTGTGAAGGAAAGATTTCCACGTCTTGCTCAGAGCATTTACACCAAGGACTAATTTTCCGCAGCCTTTCAAAGCCAGCCTACATCTCATCACAAATACTGAGCTCACAAGATTTTAGGTTTGCATCTGTGAGGCTAGATTTGTAGACATTCATCTCAATTTAAATTGAATTGTCCTTTTTTTAATGTTTGCATTAAGGATAGCCACCCCTTTGGATATTGTATTGGATTGACTAGCTATCATGAATACAACATTTTTGAATTTCATCAAATTTCCTTGAATTTTTAAAGTCCTCGTTCTTCCATAAGTTGGAGGACTTGATTAAAAGGGACAAAATTTATGCAGCAGAGGCTGTGAAATGCTGACTTTAAGTCTGTAATAATGTAATATGTATATGTAATCACTTCCCACAATGTAAACTTCTGTCTTCTAAACTCCATGGATCCCATGACATTTGACAGTACTCACTGCAATTTTTAACTTGACTTTTTTCTTCAAGATATTTTATGAATGATTCCTTTTTTAGATAGTGGGAGTGAGAGAGAGGTACGGCATTAGACAAAGCTCTCCGGCCAAAAAATCAAACCAGGGACAACTCAATTATAGTATGTTTCTTATGCACTGCCATCATTCTGTAAATCGACCTAACATCAAATTACATTTAATTGGTCGACACTTTTGTCCATAGCTACTTAAAATTCAAACCACATACTGTAGATAAAATAGGCAAGATATATCCAAAAGTGTGAGCGTGTCTCTTTTAAACACACAACTAAAAGTATGATCAGTAGAAGTGCTTAGTGATGGATTTTTCTTTTTACTGACGTATAAAATCAGCAACAGAATCCAAATTGTATATTTCAACTGCACACCAACATGGACATTATAAGTTATACTCTTTATTGATCCCCTATGGGGAAATTACAATTCACACTCTGTTCTGTTAGTAATCACTACACACAGGCCTGAAATACACACACATGCCCCGATCCTACACAAGCACTAATGGAGAGATGTCAAAGTGAGTGGGCTTGGTGGTTTGCTCAAGAGCACAAAGGGAGTGCCCAGGAGGTGAACTGGCAGTCTACACTCCGTACTATGGTCCGTACGGGGACTTGAACCAGCAACGCTCCAGTTCCCAACCCAACTCCCCACAGCCACCCGCCTACGTCAATGTTTGAATGTGTGTGCAGTGGACAGCAGTGCAGAGGAGACAGACTGAGTCAACACTGAGCTGTGGATTTATTGTATAGTCAGCTCTATGATTTCTAAGGCCAGCTGCATATTGCCACTCTAACGTCTTTAGGGCAGTAGAGCAATGGCATTATAGGATACCTTCCCATTCAGATCAGGTCCTTCCCCACTGCCAAGATCTTTAAGTCTGCAGTCTTGTCTTAAAAAACATTTTTAGTCTTTGAGTTTCAGTTCAGGGATATTTGTACTGAAGTGTGATGTTTGTATCATGTTTATTGTGTCTATGTTTTTATGACATAAAATATCTATGTTCAGTTTAGGTTAGTTTTAAATGTGCTCTATAAGTAAATTGACTTGACTTGACCGGATAAACTGTAAATTCACAGCCATGCTCTGAAATACAGATTAGACTGAGATAAACTGTAGTTGTATTGTGTCTTTGTGCTTTCACCTCTGATAAAACACATTAATATAGTAGTCATCATGAAGTTGTCTTACTCTATATGCATTTGAACTTTCATGCTTGTGAAATGCATTTTTGAGACTTTGTAATATGGTATTTTTGTGCTGAATGATAATTCAAATTTTCAGTCTGAAAGGTGTCTCAGCGTGAACAATAATCTTGCTAAGAATATTTTAGTACAAGACTAATTTCCAAAGTGTCAGGGAATGTAAAAATGTGTGCAAAATACACCTCATCAAGAAATGAAAATAATTATCTGCTGTGAAAGTACAGGTAAGCATTTTCTCTCTGCTCTCTATGACATGGTTTGTTAACTAAGTGGTTTCTATATCAGAGTAGACAATTGCAGACAATGGCATGATCAAAACACACAGTGGAGATTCCTAATGGCAATAGTGTCATTGATTTGAAACTCTGAAAAATTTGAATTAAATTAGAAGCAGAGTGTGTTTAAGGGAATTTCAAAGGCATATAGCACCATGGAATACAACATAATGCATGTTGAATGCACATCAAGATAGAGATAAACAACGGATTACTTCTGCTTAAAAGGTGCTGTGCTTACAATAGAACATCAGTTCCCCCCGTGAGCCAATGCTACCAAACACAGGAGATGAGGCACTAGTCAGCCACGACCACATCTCTCCAGAAATGAAAAGTTTTGCTCCTCTGGTATCTAAAGACTCCTTTGGTATCCAAAGTATGACTTGGGTTAACGGGAAGCTCATTAACACTGCAAATCCCCTTGAGGTTTTCCAATTAACTGTCCCTGCCAGGACGATGTGAGACATGCAATTAACAAAGGCCAGTGGCTGACTCACCCCCGATCCCCCTGTTTCATTACCAGCAAGCCCTGGATCTGGGTCGAATTCAACAGTTGACACATGTGCTTTAACAATCTGAGGGCTGTGAGTTTGATGCATGGCAGGTCTTCTTTCTCCGTACAGTAATTATGGAGATGGCCGTCTGTTATTGGAAGAGTTGTTCAAGGTCTCACTCAGACAGCATGAGGTAACACGCGAGAGTCCATAATGAAGCGAGTGGATGATCAAAGGTACGCGTGACACTTACAATGTAGACTTTGGATCTATGCTGCTCGACGCAGCTTGTTAGTGTTTGATGTAACCAAGTAACCAGATTGATCGTTTGTACTTAGATTTTATGTGTGTCCATCAAACAGACAGTGGGGTTTCTCTGTGATTCTTTTTACTTATTTGTTTTTCTGTTTGCACTTTGAAATTAAGTTAATCAGTCAAGTGAGGTTCCATCCCTCTCCTTTACATTCCATTAAACCTTTAAATTACCCAATGTTGGGGCATGGTTCTTGCTAGTGAGCATTCGTTAAAGAAACTAAGCATAATCCTTTGATTACTGTTTATTGAGAGTGGTACCAGAGAGAGTAAGTGCTGCCTGTGGGTTTACCTCTGCCTGTGGGACAGAGGGTGAGCCCCAGCATTCATATGTATTATTCGTACATAAGGGGCAGCCATCCAAAGGAACTGTTAAGAATTTACTGTGCTGCATTTTACATTAAAACACAATATGTGTTAAACAATTATTATTTTAATAGATTAAAATTGTCTACATCATAAACATGTATGTGTAAAGGCTTTAGGCTCCCTTACCCATTATTTGAAGCAAAGTTTAATATGCAATTTAATTTTATAAAATGTAGTAAGGGTTCCCTGCTTCGTCTCTCTTTTCGCTAAGGGGTCGTCGGACCAAAAAATGTTAATGACTGTTGTTTTAGTGGTTTTATGGGATGTACTGGTGCAGCAACAAGTCTTGGACAACAACACTATTGTAAAGCTTCAAACTGTTTCAGCATTTATGGATAGCAAAATCTCCACTGGGACGCTAGTCTTAGCCAAGCTACCTCTGAATAATAAAGTACAACACATTTTCTTTATAGCATCCATGTTGTTTTCACATGATGACTCACATATGACTTAATGAGCACTCCAAAGTTGGAAGATCGACTTCTCAACTCAGGAGCCCTCTGTGAAGCGTGTGGCACCTGTAGAATTGACTGTTTGCTCATCCATGCCCCCTTAGTTACAATTGATAAGCATTCCATTGTCGCACAGTGCTTACGCAATTTACTAAAAAATATGAAAGGTGCAGATTTCCCTCTCAATATCTGCAACAAAAGTTTTGGCAGCTAAAGTGACAACTGTTGCTATTAAATTGTATCAGCTGTAGGTAGCTAGCTAATCAAGCTATGTCTAGCTCCATGAGTTTGTAACGGTGTACTAAAACTGACCTTTTAATGTTTCCAGCTGACTTGCTTTGAAGAGAGAAATTGTAAAATATGCAACATGGTAGATGGCTACATGCATATATAAAATCATGGCTCTTAGTCCTACTGTAAGTATAACATGAAAAAATATAAAATTAGATCTTACCAGTAATTTTACCAGAGCCACATGCTCACCAATTGACAGACCTGCTGTTATGGTTAGTAAGCTAAGATTGGACAATCACTGTTCAGGGAAGGGGTTTAGGGAAAGGTCAGTTGGAAAAAGTGTAATTTCCTCCTAAGAGGAGCTGTTACTGATCCCACTGATATCCATGACTTCAGCTGAGCTGGGCTAAACTCACTGATCATCACACCTACAAATAGAGAGCATAAGACAGTCACACCTACATCTGCCTTAACTGGGGTAACTCTTTCTAAGGAAGGAAGGAAAAGATGAAGGACCAGAAAGCTGGGAAGGAAAGACGGAAGAATAAGAGTAAAGTGTAATTAAATACATCCTCATAGTCTACTATTCTCTTGAAACGCTTCTGGTGTTTCAAAAACCTTCAAGCCAATCTTTTAGAGTCAGATTGAACATGTGACGTCACCATTTTGGCACTGATGATATAATAAGTGGAGAAAAACATGACTTCATGGAGGTTGAGAGGATCTTAACGTCCCTTTGAAAATACAAATTGCATGTCCTGTCAAGTGATCATGTCAGTGGGCACACAGACTCTCTGGCTTCAAATGCGGAATTTGACGCCCACCAGCAAGGACACATGCAGCTTACACACCAGCCAGCGCATGCACACGCACGCACACACGCGAGCACGAGCACGCGCACGCGCGCACACACACACACACACACACACACACACACACACACACACACACACAAACACACACACACACACAACACACACACACACACACACCACACACCACACACACACACACACACACACACACACAATCTATAGTATTATGTGTAAGGGAGATAATGTAGACTGTAGGTGGGCAGGAGAAAACTGCAGAATGGAATTTATTTTTTCCTCAAGCTTGTTTACACAGCTAAAAGATAAGTCCTTGTTCCCTTCCTTTCTATCAAGGCATTCCTCCTCTTCCAGTCACTACGCATGCGCGCGCACGCACACGCACACGCACAGCACGCACGCAGGCACGCAGGCACGCAGGCACGCAGGCACGCACGCACAAAACCTTTAGACAATGTCTTAACCCTAACAAATGTTTAAACCCATGGAGATGTGAAAAAAAGATAAAATTAATTTGTTGTTAATTTTGTTTCAATATGAGATATGCACCGTGTGTGTGTGTGTGTGTGTCTACGTGCATGCGCGTGTGTGTGTGTCCTGTATTTCTCTGCATGTGTGGGCTGCTGGAACTCAGTTTTAGTAATAGAGAGTGAATTCAAACTACTTTGCATACACTTTTTCTAGGTTGCTGGGCGCAGATTTCTGGTAACTGCTAATATCTCTGCATTTTCATTTGGTGACATTGATACAATATTCATCATCCCATTACACATGCATCAATGTGAATTCTCTTAAGGGCATAGTAGCATCCCAGTGTGTGTCTCTTGAAAAGAAAATCTGACTATTTGGCTGATCCTGAAAACGTTGCAATATCTATGCATAATTCTTGCAGAATATGCCTCCCTTGTCACTGCTCCCATTATAGTAAAATACTAATAAAGAATCTGTGAAGACGATTCTGGACTGAAGTTATAATTTTGTTTTGTTGTATTGCTATTTTTTAAACCATTACTGAAATAACCTGTATTTGCCACTGGGAAAATATAGTTTGTTAAATAGACTACAACCAATAAATTAGCATGCATCAGTGTAAATCGAAAGCATTTCTTGAACACGTTTGGAGTAAAACAAAAACAGAGTTAGAACAGTCAATAATCAAGTACATCAATGTGATTCAAAAATGAAACATTTTAGTACAGTATAATATTTATATACAATTTTGATGTATTTGAAAGCGTGATGCTTCAAATATTTCCCTGCCGATTACACAGCAGTCCTCCACCTAAGTTGCTCACAGGTTGTGCATTGCTGAGAACTAATTAGTGACAAATTCTTTTGAACAGCTTTTGTAAGGTGCAACTGTTCACACTGGTAACAGAAAAAGCCAAGAAGATGTGCAGCTGTAAGCAGTGCTTCAGGACTCAGCAAAGTGCCGAATATCAAACTGAAAGGATCTAAGACATGTCTGCCTCTTCACTCTAAATATCATCATGACATAGATTAAACTCATCAGTCTTTTTTAAGTGAAAATAAAAAGTTGTTTTGCATCAGTTACAACTTATTTATTAACTGTGCATCTTAATTTCAGGCCTTGCTATTAAACATTCATGATATTAGATGCAGTGACTAAAAGCAGCAGATGTAAAGGACTTTGACGTAATTAAATCGTCATTGTAAAGTTAGCCGGACCGGTGTGTCATTTTAAGATGAAAGTTAATTAGAATTATCAGCTTTAAAAGAGGTCCGACAATTGCCACTTTTATTTGACTTTACACAGCAACATGAAGCAACTAATGGAGTTTTAAAGTGGTCAAAGAGTTGGTGCCTAATTTGCAGGTACATCAATTAATAAAAATGCAATGGAATTTAAAGCAGCAAGGGTCTCAATTATCAAATGACAAACTACAATGTCAAAATCATTACATAACATGCACAGAGTGGGGAAAGATGGACACCAAACTTGGCATTATTATAAAGTTCAGTCAATTCATTTCAGTTGTGCTGAGCCCAATTTGTAGTTGGGTATTTTTTTTAAACTATATTTATTTTTAAATACCTTTACTAGATCTTTGTTCCAGCAACAAGACATAGAGTAGAGTAGGCTACACAGCAACCCTAGGAGCTCCTTGAGGCTGTGCTTTGAGCTATCTTAGTTTTATCATAATAACATAATTAGCACTAAACACAAAGTACAGGTGACAGTTGAAGCGGATGGGAATATTATTGGTTTTGCTGGTATTTGGTCACAAAAATGTCACAGCATTCCATCCAATAGTTGTATATTTCCCTCAAAACCACAAACGTCAATGTCATGTTGGAGGAAAATTCAGGAGATCGTCAAAGACAATTTAATGAATACTCTGGGGTACATAAATGTCTTTACCAAAATGTTGTGCCAATCAATGTAATAAATATAAAGATATTTTACAGAGATGTATAATTACCACAGACAATTATTTTAATTTCTTATGTTATTCTCTATTCATCATAAATGTCCATACATAACCATTTGATGACGCAACAAAACAAACTTTCCATTACAGTGACTTAGATGAATGAAATGAATGATAACAGCTAGTCTCAGTCCCCTAAGTAGTACACTACTGTGGGCTGTGCAGCCTGAAAAGTCTTATTAACCTGGGTGCCATTCATTAACATCACATTATTCATATGCATTTCTATATTGCACTCCCTGCATTTCCAATCCTGCAACAATTAGACAGCAAGGATTAAAGGATCCTATAGTTAGGAGCGGTAACAGAGATAAGCAATTATTTTCAGGATTGAACAAATTGAAATTAGAGTCACTCATGCAAGTTTCTCTCATGACAATATCATTCTAAAACATCAGACTGGCAGAAAAACACTTGCATTAGGGCATAATAAAAATGCCCTTCAACCACAGCTTGATCATGAGGATGACTGCTCAAAGATAAAATGGTACGATATTATAAAATATCTTTAACTTTCACATATAAGCAATGTTTTGGGGGTCCTTTGTCAATACAACCTTGAGCTTAGTTCAATGCAAAAGTACAAAGAAAATATAATAAACTGGCATTAAACACAAAATATAATTACATAAATATAAAATTATAATTATTTAAAATAATTTCTCTTTCAAAATGTTGACTGTGCAGAGCTTTAGATATTGGGTTTACTCCCTTCGTTGTGTTTAAGATGAACTCAGCTTGTGCCATAACAGCAGTGAAAGGCATGGCCAGCGGATTCCCTCCTCTTGAAATACCCTGCAAAATTCTTTAAACAGATAACTGGGAATGTGGCTGCTGGCCAGGAGCGTGCCCCAGTGCCTCATGGGATATTAATGGCGGCCCAAGCTGAGGCAGGTCTGCAGTGAGGGAATAGATTCAAGATTGAGCACGGCACATCTACCTCAATCAGTGCTTTAAATCAGCTGTGCTTCCGCTAATTGGCTTCATTTCAAACTCAGGGTGTCTCCATTTGGCATTAAATTAAAGCAGCGAGGGGCTGCTGGGAGACACGTTGTACGTATATATGTTTCTGAGCTGAAATCGCATGTAGGATTAGACCTCCTTTCTACATTGCCAGTAACCACAAATTTGTACAGTGCATTCAGGAGCTGTTCATTAATAGCTTTTAATACAGAATTGACCACTCTTCTGTGGCTTTTCTCACTCAACTCTCCTTCTCTGCTTCTGTCTTCCTGCGTCCTGCCTGGTAGGGCTGCTGGTAGATAAATATCAGCTCCTTTGGCAGCGGTCTCCATGCACATTTCCCCAGTGAGCCCATGGGCCCCTTGATGAAAGCCATCCGTCACGGCAGTGGGATGACCTGTCTGCACTGACCACCACACACCTCCACCCTGACCACTGGACTGTGAAGGGGATGTCTCCATGAGCACCCTCACACACCACCAAATCATGATTTAATGCATTTAATTTACACTGTCTCGAGGGCTTATCAAAAGGTTAACTCAGGAGCATTGAGCAGAGTTTATAAAAGCCTTGCTGGGACACTGCAATATTGAACTTGGGTTATACTGTAACACTGAATTTTGGATCACTGATACCATTTGTAAGTGATACAAATTTTGGATTGCTGCTATAAGTTCCCATTTAGCATTTAGCACCGCAGCCACAGCACATTATGACAAGCAGAGCATGTTTTTCTGTCGTTGTATCCCAAAGGACAAGACAAGAGAGAATGATGAGTGAGATTAATGCGTGGTAAATGGAACATGAGCTGAGATGACAGTGTAGATGAGGAATGATGCCTCTACAGGAGATAAAGAGTGGCAGGCCAAAACAACATAGCAGAGTGGGGGATATTCCCATGAATATTCCTCCCAAAATATTTAGAGAATATTCAACATGGAGCTACAATGGATGAAGGCATTTGACGCAATTTGCTGTAATATATTTTTATCACAGAAGTCACATTGCAGTGGTCTAATTGAAAGTGATGAAATGGTTTATCAAGCAAGCTTTGGTGGGCCAGCAGTGAGCAAAACAAATCATGTGCAGGTTTTATATGTTGTGGTCCATCAGGACCAATTTATGACTGTCATCATCATCACTTCAAGTAATGTCATTTGAGGGCATATGGAACAGTAAATCCTGTTCCCAGGTTCCTCGTTACTGTAAATGTCCCTCCTACACAGGCAATCAAAGAGATAATTCATGTAGCAATATGCTTCTGTAGGTCAGAATGGGACTGAGGATGCAAAAAACATGGGAGAAGAGAAGGTTTTAATGAAGAAGATAAAGAAGGTATTGCATATTAAAATATAAATCTTTGATTTTATGGCAACTTCAAATTCTGGTAATAGTTAATCAGCCCCATACATTTGCATTTGTAAATACTGCAATCTAGATGAATCTGCACCTATTGTACCTATCCTGCACCAACAAGTGCTGATGTATATGTAACAAAAAAGGCTAACTTAAAGGTGTTCTCTTGAATTGGAGAGCCACAAAAAAGTGTTAAACTCCATTATAGATAAATACAGATACAAGCACAAACAAAAAAAAAAACTTAGGACAAATAAATCCCAAACTACAGTATCTGCATGGCTAGATACAACTTGAGATATTGTGCAAAATGCATGGGGATTAAAGGGGACTTTAATCTCTTGGATCCAATTTTTGGAATAGTTAACTTATACAATCTAATTAGGCTTTGTTTATCTATTATCTGCAGGGGATGAAAGGGAGACGTCACTGTTCACTGCCCTGCTGCCAAAAGATGTTCCAGAAAAACATCTATGAACGGTGGTCCCTGCAGCTAACCAAATGGACACCAGCGGAGATGCAGCAGGCCTAGAACCTGGAAGGTTAACAAGATCATGTTCAAACTAAATGTTCTTCTCAACAGTGTAATGTATTTGCATGTTGAAATGTCAAAAGATGAAGAGAAACACAGGTAATGTAATTTACAGCTAATCTGGAAGCTGACTGGATATAAAGTCCCCATGGTTCTGCTCTTCTGCTGTATTTTCGAAAACCTCATTTACAGTAGCTCTTTAAAGAATGCATGTGCATTATACAAATTATACATTCCAGCTTTTATGTCTCTTAACGAAAATAAATAAAAACATAAAGAATAAAACACAACTGTGCTTAGACTACTCTCTTACTTTTAGTTGAGATATGACTGTACAATTCACCTTCTTGTCAGTATCTTTTCTTATTTTTTTGGTATCAGATGTTGAGTGATGTTATTGTATAGCTGATCAAGTGACATAGGCCTATTCTGTTTGGAAAGTACTCAGTAAACAGACTTGAAATGACTAAGAAAGTACTTTTTTGTAATTCGTGGTTACTTACTTACTTACTGCCCATTAAGCTTGTTGGCATGTAGCGCAATAACAAAGGATTTCCACTCTTGTCTGTTTTGGGCCAGTGTCTTCACAGGGCCCCAGGTGGGATGTAGGGTCTTCAGCTCTCCCTCCACTGTCCTTCGCCAGGTATTCTTGGGTCGTCCTCTTTTACGTTTGCCATCTGGTGTCCAGTGAAGGGCAGTTTGCATAATGTTTTCTTGCTCTCCACGTGTTACAAGTCCAATCCATTTCCATCGCCTACTCATAATGATGGTAGCCATGTTGTCATGTTTACACTGACTGAGAAGAAGTTGATTGGAGATGGTGTTGGGCCAGGATATTCTCTTTATTTTACGCAGGCTTTTGGCATGGAAGGTCAACAGTTTGTGGAGAGTGCTCAGTTATTCGCAAGCACTCAGAGCCGAATAGCAAGGTAGACAGGACACAGCTTTGGTAGAGTCTCGGCTTGATGTTGGTGCTGTAATGGGCAGACTTCCAGACGTTGTTTAGTCTCTGTAAGGTGTTTTGGGCCTTGCTGAGTCAGCTTGTGATGTTGTTGTCTGATCCTCCATCATGGCTGACAATGCTGCCTAGGTAATTGAAATGGTTGGTCATGAGTAGGTTTGTGTCCTCTATTTGTATTTGTAGGGGGTTTGGGATGTTTAGCATCATCATCTCTGTCTTCATCCGGTTGATCTTCAGACCTATTTGCTGTGCGTAGTTGTTACGACAACTGGTTTGAGACGGGTAAAGTAACCTTTCAATCAGCCAACTGCAATGCAAGGCATACACTTTAATTCGACAAAGACCTGAATTTCTAGCAGAGTGGCGACTTTAACTGATGAGTTATGAGTCATTTTCACTCCACCAAACTCACTTCACAAATCACAACAAGTGTTTCCTGCTGGGGGGACTTTAAGCCTGGCCCTGTGAATTATGTCAGTCAATAGACACCAAAGGTACAGTATTCCTTTTTTTCTCTCCACAGTGCCTCTCCACAGTGCCTGCCTGCATGATAACAGAACTCCATCTTCTACCAAAGGAAAAAGTCTACTTTTTTAGTATTCCTAAATGAATAAAACATTTCATTGCACATAACAGATGTTCAACATCAGCATCAACACCCATAGCAGGTCTTTGGTGGATTTTACCAGCCAAACAATTAAAATAAAAGTAAAATTTTCATCTTCTCCCATCTGCAAACTCTGGCAGTGCAGAGTTAGTACAGTTGCAAATATGAAAGGGTACTGTTTAAGTTTTTCAAAGGGACCTTTTTGCTTTGTTCTCTATGGCACACATTTTAACCACTGTCTGATCAAACAGGCCTAGCAGATTGTTTGGCGGCTTTAAGAAAATACTTAATAATAAAAGTACAGATGCCAGGGTTTTCTAATCCTCAAATGACATGATATTAGTAAAGCATGTTGCTCTTTCAATACGAACAGTAACCACTTGGATGAAAGGAAGTCTATTTTTAAAGAGAGGAAGAGGATTTGTTAATCAACAACAAGTGTCTTGTGGTAATAAAGAATCAATTCAATAAATAAAACAGAAAGATTAGTAACGGCTTTTATTAGAAAGCTAAATTCACAACAATAACGTAGACAATAGTTCTAATTTTAGAAAATATGTGTGTTTGCATACTTGCTGAGCGTTAGATGAGAAGATCAACACCATTCTTGTGTCTGTATGTATATACGACAGCCACACGCCGCTTAGCTTAGCTTAGTATAAATACTCAAAGCAGGAGGGAAACAACTAGCCTGGCTGTGTTTGAAAGCAACAGCAGTCACTGGTTGCTTAATGAAGTCAATACTTCTTGCCAGTGTACTATTTCTTTACACTGGAAATACAACCGGTTTGTTTTGTTCACCTGGTTTTTTAACTTTTTTTAAATAGCAGCCCGAGCTATGTACTGTAGCTCAGAGAATACTATAGATCTAAGATGAAACTGACATGGAAAAGTTGCAATTAGAAATCTGTCTACTACTTCAGCACCACGGACAGCGCCATGGATTTATCAACGCTCAGTTAGGCTACTAATATTTCAGAGTCATGGTCGGGGCCAAAGATTCTAACTTGCACAAACCCCAGTCAGATAAAGGATCAATGAGTCAGGCTAGACTAGACTAACATATTCAACTATACAACTTCTTTGTCCCTGCACTCGCTCTGCTGCTAGGGGATGGAGAGGGGGTTGGCAGGGTAACAAGGGGCATGCATTTTAGTCATTTTTCCAATAAGTGGGATGGCATCCTGCCCCATGTCGGCTATTACAACTTTCCAATATGATTCATCACTTTGCATCCTGCAACAGTCCGAGCTGCACTGATAAAGACTGTGAAACAAATAAAAGCACTGAAAAAATAACAACTTGTGAACGGACCTTGAGTTTTTTTTTTTTTTTGGCCAACCTTCAATAATGTTTATAGTATGTACAGACTTTCAGTGCGTGGGAAACTCTTAAAAAATTTTTAAAGATACAGTGCAGACAGAGACACTCATGTGATGCATAATAAACAGTTTTATGGCCCAACTATTATTCTTTATTTTTTATGAAACACCAGAACAACCGGCTACAGCTTTGCTAAGTATAGTATTGTTCTGTGTTTGGGGAAATGTACTCCTTACAGATAACCTAATTCCATCATGTTTGATGTTAGCACTGTCAGAAAACACTAATTTATCCTCTACAACATCCTCTACAGATGCATTTGCTTCTAAAACAAACAGACAATGGTTTGCTTTTGTTACTTAGTACTGGAGAACTTTCCTTTTCCTTTTTCTTTATTTTAATCTTAAAAATAAGCTAAATTCTGGAAGCACATTTGCAGGATTACACACACACACACACACACACACACACACACACACACACACACACACACACACACACACAAATAATTAGGTTGCTAAAAAATAGAAATAATAAAAGAAAGAAAAGTTGGTTTGTTAGAGGAGATTCCTCTCAGGCAGTCGAAGCTGGTATGTAAATATAGTTGAGCAGCCTCGCTTGTGTAAGGGGGTGTGCATGCTGATGGCCATCGATCGAAACAGAAGGTGTTGTCTGGCACTTCAGGCCATTCACACAGACTCTGGCTTTGAGTGCAGAGTTATATTAACAACTTTGCCAGTTTGTAATTAATGTGAATCTGCTGTTGAGCTCGATGTGCCTGTTCTTTGGTTATGGAGCCATTTTGACATGTTGTAGAAATATTCTCTGAGGAAGACAAAAGGACCTCATGAAGCACAGGAATTTCGTGTGCTGTATGATCAAGAATTCTACATTTTAAAGGCTCACTGTAAATACAGTTTTCTGCATCTTTCACCATAATCCTATAGAGTCCATATGCTGTGACTGTAATTTATTGTGCGTACTACTTGCTTTGCCTGTTTTTTTGCATGGGTGCTTACGTAATGCCAGAATTTTCTAATTTCCTCCTTGAGCCACCTGTGTGTTTACCAAAGTCTGCTTTGGCAATAAGCGTCCCTCCGGGGTGGGATCAGAAAACAATTAGTCAAAATATTTGCTGGTTCCATCTTCTCAAATGTGAGGATTTGCAGCATGTATCTGCTTTATCAGTGCAAACTGAATTATATTTAGGTTAGGGCCGTTGGTCAGACAAAACAAGCTAATTGAAAACATCATTGTGTGGGCGATGGGAAACATGGGGATTTTTTTCGGACTCATTAACCAATTAATAAATAATCAACAGTATCATTGTTAATGAGATAAACCGTTATGGTTGCAACCCTGGTTCATAGCAAACCAAACTACTGTCGCTAGAGTCCTCTCCTGTTCAACAAGAACCATACTTGTTTGACTTTTAGTTGTCAAACCTTCAAGAAAGATGTTCAGGAAACTGAAATCCACTCATGGCTGCTTTTAGTGATATCATTTTATGTGATATCAGGAAATGTGCGACGGTCAGTCTAAATGATTGCATTTGTTCAGTGCAGTCTGCAGTTTTCAGTGCAAGCACGATATTACTTCTCCTAATATTACCCTTTTCTCTGTGCTCACTCTTTTACAATCACTTGCTGAAGACTCGTGTTCACAACCTGAAAAGTTTCTAAGCCTTGTGACAACTTTAACCCTTCCCTGTTGGCAATAGCGAGGTTGTGATGAAAATGATCATCAAAGCCAGACAAATTTACACCTTAGGAAAAGTATCATGAGTCCTGCAATTTCACACAGACACAGTTTTCCTCCACAGCAACACCAGGAAAACAGCCAAGTTTGTCACTTTCCAGATGGAGGCTAGGCTTTTGAATAATGACTAACTCTAAAAGTTGCATTTGAATGTCTGCACAACAGTGTTTAAAAATGTGCTGATCTCTACACTGGTGCTGGAGTTGCTGTACATTGATGCTGTGCATACAGTATACCATCTCACACATCAATCTCAAGCACATTTACATTTCACTGAGTATATATCAAGATTATTATTGAAGACTATTTTAATGTATGTTTGTGTTACAATTACCAGAAACATTTCTGTTATCAAGCAATCTCAAATATTTTAAAAATATTTGATTTCTCCAAAGCATCACTGTGCCACAATCCATAGTATTGTGTGTACAGGAGATACTGTAGGCTGTAGGTGGACAGGAGGAAAATGCAGAATGGAATTTATTATTTCCACAAGCTTGTTTACACAGCTCAAAGATGAGTCCTTTTTCCCTTTCTTTCAAGGCTTTCCTCCTCTTCCAGTCACTGCGCACGCATGCACACACAACACAACACAACCCAGCACAGCACACACAGAGCACACAACAGAACCCAGCACACAACACAACACAGCACACACACAGCACACTGCACTCAGCACAGCTCTTTATGTAGCGGCTTCTTCCTCAAATAGAAAATGTGCACAAAAACATGACAGCACTGGCGGCTAGTCTCCGAGAGCAGCCCCACTCTCTCTGGCCTAGATTCTTTCAAATCCGCTCTGCGAGTGCCTTCGTCCTCAGCTGCACTGCCAGCCCGCCAGAGAGTGAGTGAGCAAGCCATCTGGCTGCACAGCACATCAAATCCCAATCTGTGTTAATTTGAGTGTTAAGGGCCATTGTTTATTTTTGAGAAAAAAAAAGGAAGTGAAAAAAAAATAAAGCCCCACTCACAGGATTAATAAACCCCTTTGTAGTTCATTCTGAGCAAAGTTTGTACCAACGTTTTTGCAAACGTGCAGCATGCCAAGCATACTGCAGGTCACTGCTGAAAATTACATGTGTGTAACCTGGCAAAATAAAGATTTAATATAGCTACAAGACAAGAATGCTTCGTGGATTCAGTCAAAACATTTTACTAAATAAAATACTGTGTAGGCCAGTGATTGTGCCAGTGATCATGCTGTGCTGTTTGTTCCCACCACCTGGTGAAAACGTTTGGACCACCGTGGGCTTCCATTGGTGTTCATGGTTTTTATTCAGACCCTCGTTCACCCTCACCATCACAGCTACTCTTCCATAGGTGTAATGATGATATAACAAATATAAATATTTAGCCAGATAGCCACTCACCTGAATAAATATTACATTTTATATACATATGCTGCAGATTGATTATGCTGTAATATTACAACAGAGTTTATCACTTTGTTAGTACAAGACAGCTATATTACTTCAAAACGTCCTTTTGGTTTACAACGGAGGAAGTTAAAGGCATATTTCTTTGTCATTTTACCTCTCCCTCCTTTCCTCTTCCTCTTGCTGTCTCTCTCACTACCACAGAGTTACACACACACACACACACACACATACACACACACGCACACACATGCCACCCACCCTGACACATGGTGTGTTATGCAATGGGTGATGCCTAATTACCACTGACATCGCAGAGACTGTTCACTGTGAAATTAATCATGACACAGGCGTCATTTTGATATTTTTCACCAAGTGCTCTGCGTTCGTACCAGCCAATGTAATTAATAAACCAAATGCACACAAAAATACTGATTAGATGCTGACACTGATGTCTTAATAATAACCAGGCACCTTAAATCCATCGCCAGGTGTCACAGTAGAGATTAAAGGAGGAAAATAAGTGCAGTAAAAAAACAGAAATAGCCAAAAATTATTTTTCTTACTATTAGAATGAGGTTGTTTATGACTCGGACGGGTGTTTGAATATGTCTATATACAAGTTCCAACCAGCTGTGGGTCCATAGTATCTCGCAGAAGGCTGTACTATTTACAAGGATAGCATTGTACTGGAAAGCGCTTACAGTATGTCCGGTCATGCATGACATAAACAGTTGCTTTTCAGTTAGCAGAAAACCTTGCTGTTACTTTATTATTACAAATAGATGAACTGAGACTCCAGAAACGCATCCCACCCGTATCTGGCATAATTAATGTGACATGCAGCTCATCAGTGCACAAACCCTGGCAAGAGCTGGTTGCTCATTTCTAGAGTTTTTTACTGCCTCAAATGATCACAAGCCAAGCAGTTTGGAACAAGATGCAGGCAAATTAATTTGACATCTTGTTTTTTTGTTAAAATAAGGTTTGCACATTGTTTACCTCTCATATTTCTTTTTCCACCACACAGTCATGATTAGCTTTGATCTTCCACAGGCTTCAAAGTGTATCGCAACTGTTTATTTGGAAAACACAAAGAAAGCTTAAACTT
>NC_045734.1:8892692-8939988 GCF_008692095.1 Etheostoma spectabile
TGAGACATGAATGGTGTACGGGTTCCTGTATTTTTTAATTGGAAGTGTCTTATGCTTTCCCTGCAAAGTATACTTTTTAAGCTATTTTAGAACTGTATGATCTCTCTGTACAGTATGTATATCCTTTTAGACAATTTCAACTTTTGCACCTCAGCTTCTGCTGTTCTCCAAAGCCAATCCCTCGTCTACTTTCAGGCTGATGTGGGTCACTGAGTGCACCTGGAGAGGGAGACTGCAGAACAGACAACCAGACTGAGAAGGACCTGAGAATAATGAGTAGAGATTGTTTTCTTTTTCTATTTTAAAATTTCCTCCTTTTCTTACTCAATGTATTTTTTCAGGCATTTTGCCTTTATTTTGATAGCAGACTGCAGCGAGATAACAGGAAATGAAGGTAGAGCAGAGGGATTATATGCAGCGAAGGTCCCCAGCCACACTCAAACTGGGGAAGTTGCAATTACATGGTCCACTCCTCTTTTTTCTTTTGAGTGACTGTTTTGCATCATGCGTTATACTGCTTCTGACTGTAATTCTGATTACAATTTTTAGTGATTTGTGTTATTTTTTTTATAGTGTCATGTTATTATTCAATCACCTATTGGGACTTTAATGTGTGTTGGGCTGAGATGTCCACCCTTCTCCCTAAACATGTATCTCAATCCCTCCACTTCCCCTCCTTTCTCGTTTTATATTTTATAAATGTGTCATAATGACCCCCAAAGTGGTTCTTCAAACCCTTTCTTCCCTTAAGAATCACCGTGCCATCAGATCCCAGCACCAGTCCATTTCTATTTTTCTCACTGGTTGTGAGTTAAGTCCTGTAACTACACTAAATATATTGAACCTACTGTACATTCAAAAGTTAAGGAAGCAGAGACACAAAAAGAGACTTTTGAAAGGTCCAGAGAGATAATCATGTACGTAAACACTTTTATCAGTCTGTCTGACCAAAGGTCAAATGGAAAGAGTGGCAGAAGAAACACGTTTGAAAGTAGACATGATTGTGTTTTCACAAATTATCAACAGACCTACACACAGAGCAAACACTGTACACACATATAGTACATACATGACGCTTAAAAGTCCCCAGACACCAATTGTTATTGTTAGTATACACTACAGTTGTTCCCACATGCAGAACTCTGACGATTAAAACTAGATCAAAGTCTTAGATGGTATTCACATTGCTTTATTGTCTGTAGTTGTAAAAAACAAAAACAAAAAAAAGAAATGTATAACAAACAAAAAAAAATTCACTTTATCTTCTGAGGAAATTGTCTGCACCTAGAAGTGGGTGGGGGAACTGTAAGTGATAGACAGAGTAACAGAAGGTAACCTTTATAAAATAACAACGCATGCAAATGCATCATCGTAAAGTTAATTTTTTCTAATCCTCTCCCCTCCTGCTGTCTAATCTATCTTCTCCACTGTATTGCTACATTACATCCTACGCAAGAGTGACACATTGAGTTTGGTTGTTTCTTTGGCTATTGTTCTGGTGTTGTGTTTGTCTCTGGGCTTCACCTGCCTCCCCCTTCAGCTCAAGGCATTAGAATGTAGGACCACTACCAAAATGTCTGTGTGTAGTGGGAGAAGTGTTTTGACCAATTGCCTAGGCTGCTAATCTATATTTATTTAAAAATAATGGATTAAATGACTTTATGTAATGCTAAACAGTTCTGCAGTTCCTCTTAGCTCTGTGCAGTTCATTAGTTTTAACTACAACTTTTTGTTATAGCCCACAACTTCACTGTTTTGGTTCACCTTTACTGCTCTCATGACCAGTGCAGTAGCTACTACATGTTCATGACCAAACTGCATCCAGACAAAAGTAGAAATTTCCTGGAGAGTACAGTGGAGCATTTAGCAGCTGAAGAGCTATTATTGTCGTTTTAAAGTTGGAGGAGACCATAACCAAGCTGTTACGGCCTCCATTTAAAGGAACAAACCAAGGCTCAAAAGGTGCTAAAAGGAGAGTGAATACACACAACAACAATGAACACTGTGAAATTACTAATGAATATCTCGCCATCTTTAATTCTTCCTCTGAACACAGAGTTTCTTTTTTCATTTGAAGCATCCACCCCAGAAACTTTTCTTGGACACTTCTTAGGTTTTTCTGTCATAGTTTCCTCAGAGACAGTCATTTCCTCCAAAAACGTTCCCAGAGGTCGTTTATACTATCAGCAATCACAACCTATCCACGTTTCTAGCGGCGGCGCTGGTGGCTGTAGTAATTAAGACTGGAGCAAAGTAGGAAGTAATGTGACAAAAATATAACAGCAGCAATGAGGTATGTGGAGGTGGTGAGTAGGTCAAACTAACACTGGACTTTCACCTGGGGTTTGAGTACTGTCTTGTTGCTTCTGTCATACTTATAGCTGCTGCTCCATTGCTGTGGTCTCCCTATTCCTGCCCCCTTAAGTTGACATAAAAAGACTTATTGACGTAAAATGCATCACTTCCTGTGCGCCAAAGCAGGAAATTGACACCAGACACCATAACTCTGGTATGCTGCAAAATACAAAGAGATTACCCTGGCGGCGATAGGCTTAATCAGCATTGTGTGAACTCGTTTGGTGAGGGTGTAAATATAACGTATGTTCATTTAAAAGTTTAAGTCCCGCACTCCATCTTTAAGTTCACACCTGAGTCTCATCCACAATCACCTACTCCCTCCGCTCACACCTGCCTTCCATCTCCAATCAACAACAGTATCAACCCCGGCTCTTCAATCCATCTTCACTGGATTCGGTTTTGTGGTTGAGAGTGGGCGGCTCCGTGCGAATCTGGCTAAGATTAAAGCCGTGGTCGGAGTGGAGTCCGCCGTCCGCCTTGTCCAGTCTACGGACCCTGAACATGGTACTGGCTCCGCTAATCGCCTCCATATCCCTCTGTGTGTCCGCGCCCACGTCCTCCACGTTCAGCGGTCACCTGGGTGTGGCCAGAACCCTGTTCCTGCTCTGCCAAAGGTTCTGGTGGCCCTCCGCCAAGAAGGACTGCTGGGATTTTGTGGCCGCTTGTGAGGTGTGCGCCCGCGCCAAGCCTTCCCATTAGCTGCCCGCTGGTCTGCTTCGTCCCCTTCTGGTCCCCGGTTGGCCCTGGTCCCACATCGCCCTGGACTTTGTTAACGGTCTGCCCAACTCCCAAGGCAACACCATCATATTCACCGTGGTTGATTGGTTCTCCAAATCCGTCCACTTCGTCCCTCTGCCTAAGCTGCCCATGTCCATGGCAACTGCCTGCTTACTGGTTAACCCTGTCCTCCACCTCCACGGGATACCCCAGGACATTGTCTCCGACCGGGGACCCCAGTTCACTTCACAAGTCTGGAAATCCTTCTGCCAAGCCCTTGGTGCTACAGTCAGCTTGTCCTCCTGTTACCATCCTCAGACCAATGGACTGACCAAGCAGGCCAACCAGGATCTTGGGCGGCTCTTAGGTGTGTGACGTGCCGTATTCCTTCCACGTGAAGTGTCCACTTTCCTTGGGTTGAGTACGCGCACAACCCCCTTCCCAGCACAGCCACTCAAGAGCCTCATCCCAAAATCCATCCGGTCTTCCACGTTTCTCGGCTCAAGCCGGTCTACACCAGTCCTCCACGAATTATTGACGGCCACCCGGCCTATATTGTAGGTCGCCTCCTGGATGTGCAACGTAGAAGTTGGGGTTACTGGTACCTATGGACTGGGCCAGCTATGAACCGGAGGAAAGGTCATGGATTGCCACCATCCAGATCATTGGCATGACACTTCTAGACTACTTTTACAGGGCCCACCCGGACAAGCCTGGCTGCCCACCTGGGGGTGTCTGTTGAGGAGGGGGTACTGTTATGGTTGGGGTCCTGCTGGCCGTAAGTTTATTTTTTCTGTTGGCCTGCTGTTTTCTTTTCTCCTCACTCTCCCTCCTGCTGAAGCCAACTGACTACGCACACCTGAGTCTCATCCACAATCACCTGCTCCCGCCGCTCACACCTGCCTTCCATCTCCAATCAACAACAGTATCAAGCCGAGTATTCCTCGAGCATTTCGTATCTCCGTTTCATGTTACTTACCTCCTTTTTGTGTCCCCCCCCTTGCAATAATCATCTCCTCTCCTGTTTCTGTCTCCGGTCAGCTGGCTTCTCCTATCGGTCCTCCTCCCACGGTCCCTGGTTTCCACCGGCCTCCGCTCCAAGCTCCCGTGTCTCCTCCCCGGCTCCCGGCTCTCCCACGCTTCCCAGCGTATCCTCACTCCCCGAGACTTCCCCCAGCTTCCCGTCTCCTGCGTCCCAGTCCCTGGCGTTGGCCTCCCCACTTCCCTTCTCCCTCTTTTATTTTTGGTGAGCCGTGCGTTTGAGTCCTTCTGTTCTTCCTGTAACACATGGTACTTTTCAGAGCACTGTATTATTAAATCATTGGTTTATTTCTACTGATGCATTGCATGATGAGGTTAATTTTAATTATTTTATATATTTTTGAATGGTTTAATCTATGGGAAATCATATTTTTAAGGTGATCAATTGTTTTGAATAACAATAGTTACCTGAAAAGTGAAGCTATAGCTGTTAAATAAATGCACTGGAGAAAAAGCTCTATTTACCAATAGGTGCCAACTGACAAAAATATGGAAGCCACTTAAGTTGCACACATTTAAATCAATTTCTTAGTGGGACAAACATCTGTTAACAAGCATCTGCAATGATTTTCAAAGGTTTATTCATTTAGGTTTAGCCAAGCAAACTTAAATCTAGGGATATCTACACACCTTTGTGTCTTCTTTTCTTTCACTTTGATTTAAAACTTTCACAGACTGCCAATAACAACACTGTCTGAGATTGTTGGATTGACAGAAGTCAATTTAAATGAATAACCTGCAATACATTAAATTAAAAAGTTCTACAAAGCCGTTCAGACTTTCTTGTGCAACAAAATAAAACGCAGGTCATATTTTAACACAAAGATAAAATAATGTAATCTGAGCGTTTGCATTTAAGCTCACACTACCTTACTTTGCTGCAGGTTGGGGGAAATATTTGCGATAAGGCACAAGGAATATCAATTAATAATGTACTTGACACAGTTTTGTTGAACAACACATAATTTAATGATAATTCTCTGCATGTTAATAATCTGATCTGAAGCCAGGCTGTAGCTTATATGCAATGTTCCCACTGAATATGTATTTCTGACTACACGGAACAAACATGTTATTTAATCATCAATGTGTTTTCAATCGTATTGCTTAAGTAGGATGAACAAACCCCGGGTGGTGTACACGATATGAGACTTTCTGTAGTGAGGCAAGCTGAATGCATATCAGTCCGAATTTTAACGACACGTATAGTAGCGCAATTTAAGGTGAACAGCAATCTGTGTCAAGTGGGACTGGAAGGTGGCTGTATTTGTGTTCTCACGTCTTACAAGAGACACAAAGACTTTCATAAAATTTATAAAACAGTTTATTTTCTATCACACTTTGACTTTTTGGAGTTTATAAAACACATAAATGATGCATGGATATCTAAAATGAGAGTAATCTATCTGCCCATGATGATACAGTACTCCCCAAATGTATTTCCTTCAGTTAAATACAACTTTATTTTAAAGTGTAAATTTTCACAATAACAGTCACACTTGAATGATTCGGTCGTTAATTATAACTCCGGGTGAATTAATTAAAATCTTGCAAGTTGGTTGTGTAACTCTAATTGTCTTTATCTTTACATAGGCTATATTCGACTGCTTCTATTCCAGTAATACTATATCTGTTATATCAAATATCTGCTTAAGTTGGACGTACAGGTAAAATAGTGATTACAGTTTTAAGTTTATCCTTCCGGCCCATGGTGTGGTCATGTGGCCTCTGCTTGGGACGCAAACACACAATTACACACTAAATTCTAAATAGAGCCAGAAGAAGCAGCGTGTAGTTTTTATGCACCACATTATTGGAAAACTCCTTCAAGACAACTGCAGGTCCGTCTGCTACAACTTTATTTTTTCATTTAAAGCTGAAGACTTTTTCTTTTTAAAGCTGTCTTTCTTTAAATAATTGTTCATTTCTTATAATGCACTGTAACTTATATTCTTGTATTTCATACTTGTCTTATTAAATTTTATCTGTTTTTGTTTTTACTGTTTTAACTGCTCTTAATGTTTTATGTAAAGCACTTTAAATGACCTTGTTGCTGTAATGTGCTATACAAATAAAACTGCTTTACCTTAATGTAAAGTAGTTCATTCAAAATAATTAGGTTTTGTTCACTCACTATAGCTCAAGGCTCTTTTCCTGCTTGACCATGGCTGATGAGTTCAGATATAACATGCTAGTTCCCATAGCAACCCTAGTGAAAATTCAAACGCATACAGTATATTTCTATGTCTGACCTTCATAGGCAAGAGTATTATCATCCAACTGTGTGCCAGATACATCAGCTGTACCAGCCATGCTAAAGTGTGCCAAACAAACAGAAAGAGACAGAGTTTCTAGACCAGAAATCATTTACTGTAACAAATGGACACATTTAATGTAAACAGGCCATTTATGATTGCACAGATGGGCTCAAGTTGCCACATACTGTATAGGCATGAAATGTACCACATGCAGCATGAGTGATCAGTAGCAAAAAAAATAATGAGCAGAGTGGTGGAGGGTTGATGTGTGAGTCTTGATCTCACTCCAGCCATGTTACTGGACAGCTGACCAACCCAAATTGGGGCAAAAGCACTAACAGTAAAACAGGGATATTTATGAAACAAGCAGTGATTTCAAATGTCGCTTGAAGCTGCTATAATCAATGTTTATGGTAACAATGAAATCAATTTGTGCGTGGGAAAAGCATGCTCGTAGGGATGAACCCGCAGAAAAATAATCACCAACTCTGTGGTTATAGAACGTTAGCGTCTATCAGCTCATTGTTTTGGCTTTACAGTTTGCAATCTTACTGTTTTGGTTCACTCCGTTTTGGTGTTTCAAGACACAGAAGGCAGCTGTTTTCGATGGCAAAGCTTTGCTGAAGCTGAACGCGACCTGAACAGCAGCAAAAGACAAGCAACTAGCTGGTGAACATGGTTAGCAGCTAAATCAAATGACATTTTTTCTCAAGAGTTGGTGGAAAGTATAAAGATAAAAGAAGAGTGAATATTGGACTTGCATTTATCAGGCGGCCTGAGCCATGACTCCCCGTGACTGCCAATGTTGCTCAGTATCTGCTGGATGTGTAAGGTTTGCTAACAAGTTCATAATATCAACTTAAAATATGAAACATGTGTTTACAGTACAGCTTGCTTTCACAACCCCTTAGTGGCCAATAAATCTGATGTTGCAGGTCTAATGTTTAAGTATAGTCTCACATTGCTAGACTTACAGTATGTCCACAGCGTTGCGTCAGCCCTGGACTATGGTCTGGCTACACTGCTTGTCTATTCTGGGATAGGGGGGGAAATGCTCTGGCCTGTTTGTATTTCTTTAAACCAATCACAATCGTCTTAAGCGGCTGAAGCCTTGGATGCAGCAATGGTGCCCTTTCATAATACATAGCAAAGATCAGGGGAGGGACGTACATCCGCTGAGTGCCAGAGAGGAGATCAAGATTTAAAAAAAAGGGCTACAGTGACAATCTGTTGTGAGAATGACATGTTGCTAAAACAGTTTAACCAGGCAAATCAACGTTGTGAGAAAGAAGTGGGAATGGCACACAGGTGGCTCACCTCTGCTCACGTTAGATGTGAATGATCCTCACGAATAACGGCTAAACTGGAACAATAAGCAGCTGATGGAGGATGATGGCGACTGACTTCTTCTCTGATTAAAACTACCTCTGTAATTACCACACCAATGGGGACAGGGTCTTCTGCTGAGTTGACAAGTGTTTTGTTTCAGAGTTAACATGCTCTAATTCACCGGTCCCCACGAGGCGCAGCATGCATCTCCCTATTTGCCTATGGCCTTCTCAGCTTCTAGAGTTGTCTGCTTTGTGTCTGGAAGCCTGCTCCTTATCATAGCAATCACTCATCCAAAAATCCCCCCCCCCTTCAAAAAAACTGCTTATTTAAGCTCCCATGTATGGGCAATGTTTTCAGGCTAGTGTGATTATCATTGATTTGACTAACGACGGTGCTCAACAACTCAGTGGGATTCAATGGAGCTGCCTTGAATTATGACCGATGAGGGAGGCAATTATGACTGACTTCATGTCAGCCGTGTTCTGCTGTCAGTCTGCAAACTCGACTCTGTCACTGTGGAAAAATCTGTGATGCAAAGCTAAATTAGATTTTCTCATGATGTGTTTGACTGGCACCCATTATGTGCGATTGGACAAATGGGAGCTGCACGAATGGGGGGTGGGAAACATTGGTTATATCTCAAATCTCCTGCTTTTTCTGAGAGCAGGTCCCCATTCATGGGTGATTAACAGGCAAATCAGGGAGGTGGGCAAGTGTTGCTTGGATGGCTTTGACTAATCTAACCGCTGCTGCCTCGCTTGGGTAATGGCTACAGGCTTGCTTGCTGAACCCAGACAAGCAGTAAAGAAAAGCATTCAAACTACTGTATAGCGCTGCACTCTCAAAGCCTAAATCCTGCATGCACACTTTTATGCAGCCACGTGAAACACTACAGGAAGTGAGTCAACTGACTGACAACTCCAAAGATTCAAATGATTATTGGATGCTGCTGGAGTAAAACCAAGGTCTTCACTCACATCTAAGCCATGCCATATCGGCAGTAAAATGTAACAGCTTCATTCATTTTGTAAGTAACAGTGTTGCTTTTGAATGTACTGTGGTTATTATCCTTAGTTTTTTTTTTTTTTTATTAAACACTGTCAAGCGACTTTGAGCTCGGGAAAAGCGCTATACAAATTCAATTTATTATTATTATTATTATTATTAATAAATCTATTTCCCATAATTATTTCATATGATTTTACCATTTATGTACCATATCCTTGCACTATGCTCCATATTTAAATAATTTTATTGATTTCTTCATTGCATTCATGCCTCTATATTGTTTCTGTTAAGAGTATGTAGCTATATATTGTGTATATATTAGTGTGTATATTTTTGTTTTGGTTGTTTTGTATGTGTAAGCACAGTGTGAGTAACGATGCTCCAAATTCCTCGTATGTGTCCTCATACCTGGCAAATAAAGCTGATTCTGATTTAAAAAAATCCTTTTGGGGCATGATTGAACATTTGAATGACACACCACCAGGCATCGGATGTCTTTTGCTTCAACTTCAAAAAAATGTCTACTTACACATGCTGTAACCATATCTTTTTAATGGTTTTTTTTCCCTTCACATTTGTCTACATGTCAATTGGTCTAAGATCATGGTTGATCGTTCAAGAGCAAAGACAACTAGTTTTAAGTTTGGCTGACCAGAAGAAGAAGAAGAAAAAAAAATCAATTTTAAGTCTTTTTCTTTAGAGGTGTGAAACAAATAATGATATCATACTTTGACAACTTGACCACTCAATAGACGTGCTTTTCTAACAGCAATAGAAATATTGCTCCACCTAGTGGAGGCAGCCGTCACATTATTGCAGGGCACCATACTGGCTTGATTTCCCTCCCACAGTAAGAAGGACTCCTCGCTCGTTATTTGCAGGGAGATCCATGTGAACAGTAAAGTGAGGCTAGTACGGCTCCTGCTCCTCCTCTTCTCTAAATTGCCAGCTCGCGTGAATGTGCATGATTGTGCACGAGCAGACATTTTCAGAGGTAGCACTAGAAGAGAGAGAAAAAAAAAAACAAAGAGGGGAAAACCCAGATGATTTAAACACCGACAAAGAAATGGAACAAACTTGCAGAGAATATTTAAATTAAATCCCAAAAAGACGGCGTATTCTGCTCGCCGTTACCCTGGGACTTTATTTCAAACATGACTGCGCCGAGCGCGGTGCCCTATTTCCAGGCGGCTCTGTCTACCTGCGCTGAGCCCCTCCCCTCCTCCTCCCCCTCCTCCTCCTACTCCTCCTCCTTGTCCCCCCCCCCCGCCCCCCCCTGCAGTAGAGGAGGGTCCATGTGCAGAATGACGTCGCGTTGAAGTCCGACCGACTCCTTCGTTTGTTTTTATTACTCTTTTAATCTCGGACCCAGAATCGGTAATCTGTAAATTTGCGGCCATAATGTGAGATCATCTGCCGCTGTCGTCCGACCCGTGGCTGCCGTTCGTCCTGTCAGGAGCCGCGGCTGATCGCTGTGGAGGATTTACTAGTGACAATACGCAGTAGACTTCTCCAGTTGTCTAGCTGTCAAACTGAAAACTATGTATTGGAAAGAGTAGGCAGAACACATTTGTTGCTATTTATTGACTTTGCTTTTTTTTTGCGTGTTTTTTTTTTGTCCTCTGGATTATCGCTGCCCAGCAACACGACCACCTGACAACTCTGAATGTCGTAATTAAGGTAAGGAAGGACGGAGCTCAGGATTTCACTGTACATTTTAAATTTGGCAGAGAAGGGGGGGTGGGGGGCTCCTGATGATAATGAAAGCAAACTCCTCACTGTTCTTTCTGATTACTGAATAGGTTACTTGCATCCGCTGTGGGAGAAAAAAATCCAATAACTTTACACCGTGGGACCGTTATAGCCCTGCGTCTGCTCCATAATAAAAGTCGCCAAGAAGTTTATGCACTTAAATGTAGAAGCAAAACAGCCAAAATCATTTTAATGGTAGTTTTTATAATTCTGTAGGCACCTGTCAAGAGGTCCTGAGAAATATCCAGTGCTGTCAGATTATTTCCAAAAAATATCATTTCAATAAATATTATTTTCTTCCTTCTGCACTTAGTCCTTCTTGTCATTCAAAAAGCGTCTACTGAGACAACTTTAATAATAACTTCAGCAGCAGCCATATAGCAAAAATCGTCTTTTAGTATCCTATTTATCCTGCGCAAACGCAAAATGGAGATTCAGAGAGTTGCATGTCCTACAGAGGCAGCTGGCAATCACGGCAGTAGTGAGATGGAAGAATTATCACTCTGACATCTTTTTTTATTTTATTTTTATTCATGGATCCGCACAGTAAATGTGCATGGGATATTTTTCAAGCAATCTGAATAACTTAAACTCAGATGTCTTGGCTGCTCCACAGCTGTGAGCCCTTCAAAGAGTGAACCGTACTGGGAAAAAAATATGTCTTTAAACATCACCCAAAGCAATGCCTTATGCTTGCAACCTGTTATTTCAAGGGTGTGATTATTACCAGCAGGTAATTTATGTTGCTTTTGCACAAGGCGAAGCCCCTACAGCCGCTAAAGCAACATTTTAAGTTATGTCGCAGCTATGTTGTGTCTGCAAGAGCAATAACTATTGAGTGACAGCTTTCCGACCAATCCACGAAAGGGCCTGATAAAGCTGGTGTATTTCTGGCTGAGCTGTCCAATAGAGGCGCAGCAGAGGTGGGAATTCAAACAAAAAGCCCAGACGACGTCACGTAGATTCATTAACCCTGAAGTTATCAGACTGTACATGCCCTGTAGGGCACTGAAAACGAGCTCTGTGAGAGGAAAAACTGTACAGACTTCCTTTGGACTTTGTCAGATTTGACGTTTTGTTTACACAGCATAATTTATGTTTTTGAAGCCATTATAACATTATAATAACTCAAATCTATTATATGTTCTTTACATAGCCCCCCTTATTTTTACCTCATTAGGTTGTTACCCACCGAAGCGGAATCTACTGCTATCCAAAACCAACAAGACTATATTTGCACTCCAGATTTTTTCATTAATCAAATTAATTAGCATATTTCTAACTATATAATCTAGTCTCACATGAAACCTGTAATCTCTGCCTGAAAGTAAAGAACCTCAGTACACCTATTATTAAACCAATGCCGTGGAGCTTGAAATAGCAACATTGAGAACGTTTTTCATTCATTTCTTTTCTTCATTTACCAGGTGGATCAATGAGCTAGCAATGGAGACCAAAAGATACCAAAGTTTCTTTGATGGAAGTAATACAGAGAACAGATGGGCACAGGTCCCCAGCACCATGGAGCACTGCTGCAGCACAGAGGATTCAAGTCTGACTAGCAGTGATATCCTGATGGACATAGTCAATGTGAGCTGCCCTGCTGGAAGCCCGGCAACCGACTGCAAAGACAACAATACAAAGAAGCAGGAGCAGCCAATCCTTCGGCTCAGCCAGAACCAGCCATTTGTTCTCCCACTTTTCAACAACTCTGTCCATGGTCATAAGCAGGAAATGGACTCTAAGGAGCTTTCCAAGACAGTGGCCGAGTCTATGGGCCTGTATATGAATGCTGCCAGGGAGGCAGACTTTGCCTTTAGCCAGCATGGGGGCAGTACCAGCCCTGGGAAGATGTATCCAGTGTGTGGGCGGGCTCTAGAGGAGAACCAGTGTGGCTCCACAAAGAGTCCTAAGTTAAAGCCATTTGGTTTCCAGCAGCCCAGCACCACTCCCAGAGAATGCACCACTGGGACTCCTGTTAGTTCAGCCTCAATGCTGGCCTCATCTCTGTCCTGCAGCCCACAGACCTCCAGCTCCATCTCTAGCCCCGGGGGCAGCAACAATATGGTGTCGTCAACCACCAGCCCTCCTACATGTTTTGGACCAGTGTGCTCGTCCGTCAGTAGTCCTGTCAGCCAGACATCTTGTGCTGCAACTATGGCCAACATCAAGCGCAGGAATTCAGCCACATGTAGCCCCGTGGGGTCCAGCACGGTGGGCTCACCACCTCTCACCAGCCCACACAACGTCATGAGATCCCCCATGTCCAGCCCACAGAGTATGAGTAGTGTGAGATCTCCGCCGTCCTGCAGCACTACCTGTAACATTAGGTCTTCTGTCTCGAGCCCTACAGGTGGCAGCTGCACCAGCACTGCCAACAACTGCAACACAGCAAGACCGTCCATCTCCAGTCCGGCCACAGGGGGAGCAATGGCTGCCAGCAGCCCACAGAACCCCTCCTCAGGTGGGTTTCCTGTGTCCAGTCCTGCTGGCGGACTGGGTTCGGCGCAGAATGACACCAACAGCCCAGAAGCAGCAGGTCTGAGCAGAGACGCAGACTTCAAGAACTTTGAATTCCCTAAAGTAGAGGTTGTAGACGGGGAGGTGTTCAACGTCGGCTTAGATCAGATGGGCATGGTTAAGTTCATAAAAAACGAGCCTGGAACTGACTTCAGAAGCATGTGTTTAGGAAGCTCCAAATGTAATACGAGTAGCACACCTTTTATCACACAGATTAAGAGCGAGCCAAACAAAAATGAGGGATGTATGAACCAACAGCCCTATGGTGAGCAGTCACCATCTCTTAGTCACTTTCCTGCATCTGAGACCACCTATTTGTCCCTGAGGAATAACATTGATGAATACAGTCTTTCTGGTATCTTAGGACCCCCTGTTGCCTCTATGAATGGAAACTATGAGTCTGATGTGTTCTCCAACAATGTTCTGTCCAAAGGGGTTAAGCAGGAGACCACTGATGGCAGCTATTACCAAGAGAATAACAGCATGCCCACATCGGCTATTGTTGGAGTTAATTCCGGTGGACATTCATTCCATTACCAGATTGGAGCGCAAGGAACAATGTCTTTCACGCGGCATGATGTGAGGGACCAGTCCAACCATTTGTTGAATCTCATTTCGCCTGTAACAGCGTTAATGGAGTCGTGGAAATCTCGGCCGGGCATGTCCCAGGGGTCCCTGACAGCCAGAGGTGAGGGTTACCTGGGTCAGAACTGCATCACGGACAGCATGTCGAGGTAAGGAGAATGCAGACGTCTCTTTGCAGTCTGAGTGAGTGCCTTTCAGTGTATCTCCGTCAAATCCCTGGCTTGAAAACTGGGACGTTTTCTGAGTTGTGATTCATATTAAAAAAGTTCAGCTTTACAGAGAGAATCAGTTTTCATTTTGTATAAATAATGTTTTTTTGTCAGTAAACCTGTATAATAGTGTTGTCTCTCTATAGGAGGGCCAGTTTGTTACAGTCAGAACCATACTCGCACAAGGGACTTAGGGCGTTTGCTTTGAACAGTGCAAAAATAATAACAGCAGGGCTTGGGAAAGGCAGCGGGATGCTGGCTTGGTGAACAGGAATTAAAGGACGGGGTCCAGGTCATTGTTATAGTAGCATGTGATCAAAACATCATCCCTGCTAGTACTGCCCTGTGTTCTACTGTAACACAGAGGCAAAGTTTACCTCTTATCAAGGGCCCATGTGTGTGTACAACAACAAAATATATTGGTCTGATATCAGGAGGTCCAGCTAAGACCTTGTGTGATGCAAATATGTGTTTTTACGGGCCCTGAGCCATTGGCAGCATCATAAATTATGAATGATTGATCACATGTTTTTGTTGCCAAACTGATGAAATAAACAGTTGCTTTTGTGAGGGTGGGGGCATAAACAAAACAAACAGGCCAAAGGGGAAAAAAAACCTCTATAATAGCCGCCAATCTGGCAAAGTGCAACTTTGACACAGTTGTTGTGCTTCCAGTGTATTCTGGTGTCCTAGTTGCATGTGAAGCTGAAAGGAAGTGCTATATACAAGATAAATAACAATGAATTACAAAACCATTATCTAGACCATGAAACACATGGAAACATTGCTGAAAATACAGAAGTGTGTATAATTACCTAACCGTGAGAGGTACTGGTGTTTTTTTGCAGCAAGTTAAAAAAAAAAAAAAAAAGGTTTGCAGTCCGGGGAATCTGAGTGTGATATGATTTATGTATTTCAAAAGCATTTACTTTCTATTGGTGTTCTTATAAACAACATTGCTATTATCTATTTATGCAAGGGATGTTATAAATTCCCACTTGTTATGAACTGGTGCGAAGAAGCACTAAACAAAGTCATAAATGACTTCCTGCTTACTTGCACGGCTTCAATAAGAGTCAGACGCTTGCTGTAAAAGAAGTACAGTATTTAAGCCGCTGTGGGATGTTGGTGTACATTGCTTTGCTCTGTTCCACTGTGACTTGACCGTGACAATTCCAGACCTACTTTGGGAAATGATGTTGAACAGAATCTCAAAATGGAGATTTCCTGATTGAATTTGTAGAAACCAACTTTTGCTGATCTCACTGATTGCTCTGCTACTTTCAGTTGTCGTTTTTAGATATTCTTCAGTTGTTGTCGTTCAGATTGCGGTGACAAATTTGTAAGAAGGGGCTGGGAAAAGTCACTATATCTGTGATAAATCACTGTATATTCATGTAGGTCATCAGCTTTAAACTGATTTACTGTAGCTTGCAAATGCAATGCAAAACATTTCTGCCGTTGATGATGGTTGTTCAGTTTTTATTTTAAGAGTTTATGCATCATCATAACTATCATAACTATGATTCAACAAGATATTCAAATAGTCCTTATTGTTATCTACTGTGAGATGTGTAGTCCGATTTATCTATATATCTCATAACAAGATAAACTGATGATGACAGCAAACATGTATAGTAAGCTTGTCATGTATGTGTGTCTGTATTTATCCATACTGCATCTTATCCACAGATCTGACCTGATTATCTTATTATCAGTATTTCTTTTTTCACCTCATCTCAGTTTGGCATGTTTATTCAGCTTCATATGTACAGTACATGCTCATCTAGAGAGTAGATACGCCGTCTCTGTGTGTGTGTGTGTGTGAGTGTGTGTGTGTGCGCTATAACAAGGCTCGCAGTTCTGAGGAGACTGATACAGCCCTGTTACCTTGGAGGCGACCCATATGGCAGGAGGCAAAGCGATGTTGACGGGATCACTGCCACCTTGGTCCTAATGAGATCCAGCTTAGCCCTTATGTCAGACAGGATGACAGTAAGAGGTGGGCCACATGGCAGCCAGCCAGCCAGGCAAGGAAGCAGGCAAACACAAACACATATACATACATATATATTACAATAATATGCACACACACACACACAGACACAGACACAGACACAGACACACACACACACACACAGAAATGTCTTAGGTAGAATGCAAGAGGAAAACCTTTTCAGATGTTTCTGCCTACTTTCAGTGTCCAGTTACACCAGTAGTATTGTATTGATTGACAGCTATACTTAGACATAAACAGGCTTATTGTGTCCTGCCTGAAATCTAAAAAAGAAAAAGAAAAAGAATTGCAGGAAATATGTGGTACCTTTGAGCTTTGGACTGACTGCATGGTGCCCAGGACCAATATTTCATTGGCAAAAATGTTACATAACCATTAAAAAGCACAACTAAAACTCTTTGATCCACTGAAGCCTCGGATGACAGAGTGTAAAATCCCTTGGCTCTTTTTTTCTCACTTTGGTTTCCTCTGTAAATGGTTTTAATTAAAAATGGCTGCTCATCTGAGCAGTCTGAATTACTTTGTGCAAAAACCTTTTAACTCAGATTTACAAGAGAGGAGGAAGGATGAGGGGGGGCATGAATCGCCCTAACCACAGTTGTTGGATTTATGTGATGTTTGATTTAAACGTAATGCTTAGACAAACTACAGTAGGCAGCCAGGATGGTATATTGTACATGATTAGATTTGAAATGATTTCATTACAAAAAAGTATTTATTGTCTTGAATAAAATTTAAAAAGCGGAGTACTATAGTTTAAAATGCATTATGAAAAAATATTCTGATTCAAATGAAATATGAAAATATGGAAATTATCATTTAATGACCTACATTTACGCGTTGGATTATGTTTGCTTGCTGCCAAAATCTCCAAATCTCTTTTCACCCTATTTAGGGCATTTCTGTGCTGCAGGTTTTCACAGTAATGTTTCACCAAATAGACTTATTCTAAAACTTGTCAGCCTGGCCTCATAATTTCATAATCTGATAAATTTTAAAGACTCGAAACAGAAGCCAGCAATGTATTTTTTCATTTAGATAAGCTCTCATTAGTTTTTTTTTTTTTTTTAGCCTTTTCTGTAGCCATGGGAAAAATAGCTATAGGCTGCCTTTCCTTCTTTAAAGCTTGCAGTCAGTTGCTGTAGATTAACAGAGTGTCCATCATGAAGAAGCACCAGATTCAAGTGGGGAGAATGCTTTGCACTGGACTCTGGCCAACCCTCAATGTTCTGCAGCGGGATGAAAAGGCATACTCCTGAGAGCACACTAATAGGGCTTTAATTGTATGTTCCTCCACTAAATTAATGGATAGAAATGATTTGATTAATTCAGACACTGCTGGATACTAATATCCAATTAAATCCCAACACCAGGCATGCATAGGGGCTCCCAATGCATTATGGGTTCCTGACTATAAAGCGGGCAGCTGCTTGTTTGGGTTGTGAATAGAAAAGTAACAGGTACAGGTGTTGGGGAATGGCTGTGGGTCTCTGGAGTCGGTGTTAAGACATTTTCTTATAGTGCATGTAAGTGTATCAATTATCTGCCTTCTCATATGTACTGTCCCAACTTTGTAGTCTTCATTTGATTATCATTGTATATCAATCATTTAATTTACCCTTTTATTATTTACTAACTTCTTTGATTCAATGAGATTTAATAAATGCCAGGTACTTGTAGAGAAACACACAAAACCTTCTTTAGCTTTCTCTTTCGTGAAGAAACTCATGATGATCTTAAGTGCAGACTTCACCTGACATGGAGTAATTAATAATAATAATAATTAGAAGAAGAAGAAGAAATATAATAAGACAAATAATATTTTTTCTTTATTGATAAAAACATGAAGCAGTAATAACGGCAGGAACCATCTACATTTAATTAATAAATTGGCTTCAACCAGGTGAGAATCAAAGACACCATGTGCTCAGTATATAGTATACCGTACATTCCTCATATTCTTACTGCAGAAATTTCACTTCAAATCACAGCCTGGTATCACCAAATGGCGTTAACCATGTTCCCAACTGATGAGTTGGGAATGAGAATGGGGTTTTAAAGGGCAACTATTATACAGCATTTTCAGGATCATACTTGCATTTTGTGTTTGTACTAGAACATGTTTACATGCTTTCATTTAAAAAAAAAAAAAAGCACTTTTTTCCCATGCTGCCATTGGCTGCTGCACCTGTATTCGCCTGTCTCTTTAATCCCTCCTCCCAAAAAAGCTCAGTCTGCTCTGATTGGCAAGCGCACTTCCTGGCGTGCCCGGAGCCTCAGCTCCACGTTTCACTAGTTGATGCCAGAGCTACTGGAACGGAGTATATAGCAGGACTTTGTACTGTGGAAAATCATCAATAAAGGCTTCTAAACCAAATATTACACAACCGGACATGTCCCAGCAGTAAAGGGACCGGAATTTGGGGATAAATTACCAGCACTGGCCAAGATTACATCTGTGTCGCATTAGCATGTAGCTACATAATAGTTAGCAGTATGCCAACATTAAATTGCGTTGAAACAAAGCAGCACTTTCTACCGTCAAAAATTGCAGATAAAGGCTGTTGAACCAAACATTACCCAATTGGACATGTTTTAGCAATAAAACTGGAAAACTGGAACTTGGGAGAATTTAACAAAACTGGCAGCCAATGTGATATTGTTTGCAACACCGCTAGTTAGCTCAGCAGTAAACACCACAAGGACTTGAGGCATCCTGCAGTTCTCAACTTTTTTTTTTCCGGTGTGATGAAGTCACTTGGGAAAAATGTAGAATGAACCCAGTTAACAGCTGTCCACAGAGTAAGTGATTACTGTAAACATGACGCATGGTTATTTTATGGGATAGCATGACCCATATTAGACCTGTACTCACATAGAGTTGCTGCGTGATATCTCGGCGCCATGTAGCAGTGCTTCGGCTGTTCTTCCACCCAATATAGTCCCAAATCAATATCTGCCTAGGAAATCATCTAGTCTTAATCTGCATTGCTATTTGTACTTGTGAATACGCAGGCTACAAGAAGTAATTAGGTTGTTGTTGTTTTTTTTGTTGGCTCACTTTCACTCACAACATGCTAAACGGCAACATAGGATTCCATTCACTATGCTAAGTTAACTAGGCAATGTTGCAGCGGACTAAAACAGTGCATGCACTAAGACAAAGAAATACGTTGTCCCAACTATCTACAGCTAGGGGAGACCATGATAAGCCCTATTTCAACAAACAGTGACGTGTTCCTTTAATATGCAGTGACATGTGACAGGAAATGTCCTTACAAGTGGCATGCTATTTATATGCCTTCCCATGAGATTGCACTGCATATCAAAAGAACACATATATTTATATTTTTTTATTTAACTTTTTAGCATTTTATGATTAATCCAGACTGGGTGGTGGTTTCAAAGGCCGGCTGCAAGGTGTAGACTGACTAGTAGAGAGTAGGACTTTGACTTTTATAGGACTTAATCTCATTAAAGATATGTTGATATTTCTCCTGCAGAGAAGAAGCATAAAGTGCCCTCATTATGAAAGTATCACTTTTTCAGGGATTTGGGGTGTTATTTTGTGTCTCTGTTGCTTCCACGCGCATACAAACTTGGAAAAATAACTATCCATGCTATTTTGAGTGAGATATGGGTTTCTGAATGTCCTCTGCCTTCAGTCTCCGGGTGAGCTGTTCAAAATCTGCACGGCTTTCTATGTCACTAGCCGAGACAAGGTGGCTAACCGTGGCATGCTAGCGCAAGCATACTAGCTCGTTCTCAATGGCAAAACACTGCTACAACACACACTAGCTCACCATAATCTACAAAAGAACTACTTCCATGTCCCTGCTCTGCAGGTATTCCAGAAGATGTCTCCCAGCTAATCTTGCCTTGTACTCACCAAAGTTGGAGAAAGAGTTATCCAGCTGATCTTACCTAGCTACTGCTCATGTGCGACTCCCAATAAAGATAGTATAGAAGTAAAATGTCTCACTCTAAAACAAGTGAGATGTCTCACTCCGTGGCTAAAACAAGTGAGATGTCTCATTCTGTAGCTTAAACAGAGACCCAAAGACACAGGGTGAAAACAGAATCTACAGCAAGGTGCGGTACAACAAAAATTTGATGTTTTTTGAAAATGAAACCATGTAAACCTATTCTGGTACAATCTCAAAATACAATTATGAACCTGAAAATGAGCATTTGTTTATTTTTTGCTGGGTTGTGCTGTGCAACAAACATTATTTGATGACTTCTTCAATTTGGTGGCAGACTCGTTCAACCTGATTACTAAAGGCTTGCAAATTTTGGCTGGAAATCCTGCAAATTAGTCTATTTAAGACATTTTCTTATGTTAATATAATAAATACATTCTCCTAAAGTGTTGGTGGAGACCAAAACAGAGTTCTGTGTCTGCTGAACGTGTAAAAAGGCTACTTTTTCCTAGTTTACCACAACAACTTTAAATGGTGATAATGTCATTTGTGAATTTTTCAGCTTGTTTCACTGGCCAAAAAAAACCTATAAATGCTGTTTTAAGTGGAAAGTAAAGGCAACATTAGCATTCTGGCTTTTAGAGTAGATTTAGTTTTGCTAGCAGCTCTGTTAAGTACCACAATACTGTTGCTTTCTCTTTGAAATGCTCACCAAATAGTCATATTTAATTCATTTATTACCTTTTACCAAAAGAGAGAGAAAAAAAATCTAAAATACAAAACTTTAAGAAGTTACATATCTGATCTAAACATCCAACAATTATATCTTAATAGGTACAGCCATGAGGGCACAGTAAAAGCCAGCTTTCTGTTCCAGCTTTATGAATGGAAATGTTGTTTTTTAACTTGTCATATTAGAGTGTAGAGAGTAAATGCCTACAGAGTGGATGTAATCTTTGTAAGAGAACATGTTGTGTGGCACAATAATCGGATGCTTTTGTTGCACAGAAAAGAAGCCATGTTGAAAGCCTCCACTCTGCCTCTCCCACGCAGGCATACACGTGCACGCATGCACACACACTTCTGCTGCCTTCAACAATAACAACAGCACACATTCTAGGCCGGACTTGACACCCCAATAAAAGTGGTTACTGCTGGCCAGGTCTCCTGGGATTTGAATTCTTGGCTTGTCCTCATTTGAACTTCTTTCTGAAGCACAGTCTGGTGACGGAGGGCCAGATTTCAGCTAGGCCAGTCCTGCAGTTGGAGATCTACTCTCTATTACCTACCGCTGACCTTCCCTTCTGTTGTTGAGGTCATTACTAAACTGCATAAAGGAGGCGGAAACTAAATACCAGAGCTACAACAAAGCATAGTGAATGCTTCTGTTTAGTGATGAATGCCTTGGTTTTTATAGTGTGTTGCTGTGTGAAATAGTGTAGCTGAATGGCAGTACTTTGTTTACCTACCCTAGCACGCAAGTGGTCTTAAGATCTCCTGATTGTAGATGGATAGATGTTTTGTGTGGAGGAGTTGCTAAATGTAATGCACCATCATCTGAGATGATATAGCAACATACTGGTATCAGTAATATAGCGTAACTACAGGGAAATATGGACTTATTAAATCACAAATTACAAAGATTAACTGGTCATGAGAGCCTCTCTCTATTGTCATGAATTAAAAAGTATTGTTTGTTGAGCTAAATACAGACATGTCTAATTCATGGGTTGGACATTATTCATTCAGAGCTATAAAAAGCAATGAGATCTATATTTCATTTTTGGTGGAGAGGGAGCAGAGAGAACCCGTTTCCACTCTCGACTCTCCCATCGTATTATTGTCATCCTTTTGTATCCTGATCCACTTGACTGAGCAAACAAGGCATCCCTTTATCATTCATGTTTAATTAGAGTTTGCCCAAGCATTGATGCCAAATTGCTTACGTTTAAACCCCTGTGTTTGTCTCATCTGTTTCTCTATGGAAGTGATACCATAAAGGAGGACTTTTCAAAAAATGTATAATTGTTCAGCTTGAAAGGTTCCCAAAGTAGGTCATGCATAGCTGGCTCAAATGGTGTGAAGGGTGTGTGTGTGTGTGTGTGTGTGTGTTTGTTGGGGGAGGTTATTCCAGGTCTTTTTATGTAACACTTTTATTCTATGGCAAACACACAAACACAAGTGGTGCTGCCGACTGTAAAACACTAATAACTAATAACGTCCTTGGTCAAGCATTTATTTGAATACATAAAAGACCATTCTAACGATTCCGTTATTCAGGGTTGTCTGCAGAAATCATGGACGAGGCATAGTCTTGAATGTTAGATTGGTGTTATGTCAGAATTTTCTTTTTATTTTAGGGGCATATACCTTTATTAGATAGTGATAGTGGATAGACAGGAAAGGTGGGAGAGAGATGGGGTTGACACGCAGCAAAGGGCCGCAGGTCGGACTCGAACCGGAGCCACAGCAAAGGACACTATATGGGGCGCACACTCTTACTGGGGACATAGAGGTCGCCCCAATTTGCAAATTTTTTTACTTTTTTTTCAAACAGACAATTTCTGATTTCAATTTGAACAACTTCAGATTATTTTAGACTATTTTATTCAGACAATGTTCTTGAATTGCTGCTTGTGTTTAAACAACATTTGACATTTCAGACGTTTGGCTTATTTGGTAAGTGAAAAACATATATCCCTCAAAAAAGGTAATGTAATGATTCAAGTGATCTATTATAAATACATTTCAAACAAAACCCAGCCATACAAATATCTCAAAACTGGGCCAATAAAAACCAACATTATCTGCATATGTAGGAATTACTAAAGCTAACTCAGAAAATGTTTTTGTTTCCATTTCTTAAATTTGAATTGACCATCCCTGTAGGTACAGAAAATGACACAGAAACCTAATACCAGATAGTACGCACATCTAGAGAGAAGTGACTTGGTAGGCATCATTTAATTGTGTTGAATGTTAAGCAGGAGCTTTCTCTTATATTCTCTATCCCGCTTAACTACTTGACCTTGTAGGAAGTGAATGGAGCTGATGCACCATTATACTGCAATGTAGAAGTTTGTGCACATTCATTCCTTGATTTATTTGTTGATTGTTTAATCACACATGGACATGCTCAGATGCATGTTTGCTTTATTGTGGTTTAGTGTCATTAGAGCAACATTAAAGTAGGGACAATGAGAGAATGCAATGCAGGGCACCATTCAGGTTTATCCAGTGCACTCCTTGGGTCTGGTGTCACCATTGCAGTTAACACAATAGAATCATGTAGTTACTTCTCTAAGCCAATGTACAGTCTCTTGGTGCTTCACACTCTCCACCATCATCCCTGTGCCAAAGATTACCTGCCTTAATGCTGTGTAGCTAATAAAACATTTGAGCGCAACCTTCTATAATATACCTGAAATGCCGCATCTCCCCACTGATGATCCCATATCAAGGCTGGAGTCAGCATGTCACTCCACCATGCCAACACCCAGAATCACCAAAACACCAACACACCCATCCCATTCAGAGTTCAGTTCCACCTTTAATTCCATCAACCCACACAAACCTTTTACCAAATTATTTGGTATAAACATTGACCCAGCCTAATGCCACTGGATTTGGAGCTTCCTGTGGAACAGACCGCAGAGGGTGAATGTTAATAATCTACGTGGAAAACCTACAGCGGATTGTTAACCGAGCATTCAAAATGATGGGCAAACCACTCCATTCAGGTGAGTTGAAGTGAGCAAAGAAGACAGTCTCCGACCCGTCACAACTTGTTCATCACCTCTTCTAGCTCCTTTTCTCAGGGAAATTCTACTGGTCACTGTCTACTAAGACTAAAGGACTCACATTCCCTTTTAGCAATTAGGACTCTGAACTACTCCTCGCATATCAATGGTATGCATTACAACATGTACTGTACCAACAAAAAAAATCAGTCCTAAAGTCCAGTCAAAGTTAATGAATCTCTGGCAACAAACCACGTTTTTAAAAACATACACATCTTTGCATTATTTTTCTCATTCTTTAAAATAAATGTATTTGTATACATCTACACTTGTGGATTCCCTACAGTATCTTGGTGATCGTGTTATTGCTAATGCCTTACATTAGGACTGGGCACAACTGAATTGTAATTCAGGTGGCATTAAACATTAAACCTGTATTCTTAAGGCTATAGGGACACTTTTCTACCTGGAAACACTTGTTCTCACCAACCTAGATTCCTTCGGTCCTGATGTACTGGCTCCTGAGGACTGGTTGGTGTTATTGCAGCTCCCAGTTGCTGATACCAGCAGTCACAGAAATCAGATTCATCATCAGTGGGTTATTGATTTAATTCTTTGCAGGAGGATTTATGGACGTGACTATGACTCTTTAAACACGATCCAAACCATTGACTTGTGGCAAAATCCAGAATTACATTTTCAGTTGGGTCTGTAGATGTTTTGCATGTGGATCTATCCATTATTATTGGACATTCCTAATCAATAATTAGTTCACATCTGCTAAGAGGAGGGATAATATAATCTTAGAACAACTCTGATATATCTTTGTACAGTAAAAGTTTGCTTTCTTTTATTGCAATTGTAAAAACGTGGTTTTGAAAGTTTCTTCCTTGAGAAGAGAGGCAGCTACCGGGTTTCTTTTGGGTCACTGGTGGAGGAGGATGTTATCCTGCTTGTTGTGAATGCAGCTGACATGCCTTAAGTTCTTGCTTCATTTCAGTATGATTACACCCACACGCTCCAGTGCCAATGACACGTGCGCCTTGTGGTATTTCAGGCTCACCAGGAGGAAGCCTCTTATTCAGGTGTGATGTAGATACTGCTCCAGCTGTCTTTGCGTTCGCCTGTTTGACAGATTAAGAGGGTGGGTTGATTGTCGCATTGGAACGTGTTTGAGTTTGATGGCACCACTGTGAAATACAGTAACTGCAGACGAAGAAAGACTCAAAAAATATACTTAAAATACGACCTAAAGTATAATACATGACCATGGTCAATGGATTGAGATAGGAAAATACAATACAATTGTTTTTTCCCACCCTGATGCACATGGAGATCTATTAATAAGTTTCTATGACACATGACTGAAAATCAATGCATGCCTATACACATTTAATATGTTGCCAGGGATTTACAGTGTTTGGACACAGCGTTTAAAATAGCTGTCATTTGCTGCTGTAAATGAAACACAACATGGAAAACAACTTAGACAGCCTTGACATCATAGCTTTAATTTTTTTTTTTTTTTTTAATGTTTCAAATCTATCATTAAGTCATTATAATTAAGTGTTGACCTATGATATCAGTGTGATCATTATCTCATTGTGAGAAAGCGTGTCACTTTTGTCATTCAGCTGACACCCTCGTGAGTAAAGTTTTTACCTGGAAATAAAAAGGCATTCTTATTTGGTGCATCATAAGTACATGCAGCAGTTGCTTTAAAGCAATACAGGTTTTCAATATTTCTAAATTAACAATGGATCAAATGAACTCACAAAAGGGATGAACTCACAGAATTATCACCAGACTCTGGAGTTCCCCTCAGCTCCACAGAAAGTTCAATCTAAACCCACTACACGCACTTGCTCAGTGCCAAACAGCAGACAGACAAAGTTAGCAACAAGCTGTTGAAGAAAGGGGAGCATTTTGCAGATAAAGAGGCAGATATTTTACAAAAGGAGCTGGATGAAATGTTAAAAGAAAAAAAACTAAAGGAGAGTAAATATTGGGCTTTTCAAATGAACGCTAGTGTTGTGAATAAAATAGGTGAGGATTATCAGCAGATGAAACAGGATGCGGTTACTGCCCCATATACAAAATAGTACATGTCAGTAGATCACTAAGTGAAAATACCTAACAGATCAAGTACAGGTCCCATTTTATTGTTCTTTTATTCTCTTGGCCCTGACATTAGTTATTAGAGCTCCTATCTATGAGCTGTATAAGACAAGCTCTACTGAGGACATGGCATTTATTTCCTCTGTGAACAAAGCTGCAATGCTCATTTCATGCAATATGAATTAAGGGCCAAACACTCACAAGTGTTTCAAGGGGTGATTTCCCCTCAGTGATTGCCACTGGAGAGGTGCCAGAAACTGAACAGGAGAAAATTACCATACTGTAGAGAGACAGAGAGTAAACCTGTTAAAAATTATGGTACTCTGTAGGCGTCTGAATGTGTGCACAAGTACAGTCTGATGTTTGTTATAGAGAGAGGGAAAGTACAGTAGATTTGAATAATTCACTGTACTTTATGTATTAAAGGTCCCATGGCATGAATATTTCACTTTACGTTAATATGAGTTCCCCCAGCCTGCCTTTGGTCCCCCAGTGGCTAGAAATGGCGATAGGTGTAAACCGAGCCCGGGGTATCCTGCTCTGCCTTTGAGAAAATGAAAGCTCAGATGGGCCAATCTGCAATCTTGCTCCTTATGAGGTCATAAGGGGCAAGGTTACCTCCCCTTTCTCTGCTTTGCCCGCCCAGAGAATTTAGCCCACCCAGATCAAGGCCAGACCACCAGCCTCCATTATGTATTTTTGGAACAGGTTCATGGCATACTTTTCTTAATGGTTAACTGGGAGGAAAAGAGTGTGAGCTAGATTTTCCAGGAACAAATCACTGATTTATTTATGAACAATCAGGAACCGGTACAGTTTAAGACCGGTCTTTGGAACCTTTGCTTTTTTGAAACTACAGTCTTACTTGTTTTGGAAAAAGCAGTGTCTGATGCTAGCATGTGGACATTACTGAGCTTTCTTGAACAGGGAAAACCTGTATGTCACTAGATGGCACATTTGTTGTTTTCTTTGGATCTCATACGACTTCTCTTAATTAGGTCACCTGATGGTGATTCGCCAAAATGTAGGGAATGAAGGGAATGTAGGGAATTTCCAATCAGTTTTACTTGAGGCCACAATGGACCTTAAATAGGCTCGCTTGAGGTTTTTGGTAGCAAGTTATTAAACTTTTAACATTTTGTATAACCGCTGCCGTCTTGTGTTGGGAATGAACTACAACATTCTGTCACTTTGCTCAACATTTCTTCACCTGCACATCTAGTTAGGCATTGCCACACACCATTTACAAAGTCCCCTGGAATAATGGCAAGACAAAATGCTGAGTCAAATGCTCAGTCTACTGCATCACGTTTCACCCCCCCCACACACACTTTCTCCTACCTCCCCCCCGTCACCCTGAGATTAATGGTGTTGAAAATGAGGGCACGTCACATGTGTTGACACGAAGGGAGAGGCACTCGCCTAAGCAGAGCAAGCCAGGAGGCTCAGCCACTGTACAAGCTGCTGTATATCTACTTTCCTCATGGCTCGTCCGCACTGTAGTTAAACAATCAAATTTACAAGTAGAAACTCATGATGACAGAGTTTTTAAGGATTGACAGCCATTAGAAGACTTCATCAACTAATGGAAGGGTTTCTACTATTGAACACTGTGTTGAAACTTTTCACTGCAGCATGCAGTTCTTTACACAAAAAGCTCCTTGTGTTGAATAACACTTTACAAACAACTTACTTAATATATATATTATCAGCTTGTTACCCCCATAACTCATCTCAGCATCTCATTAAACTTTTTTCCTTGACATTCATGAGTGCTAGCTATGACAATTGTTTCATGGGGATTGTTTGTTTAGGGCTTATGGTCCTCCTGTTGTCTAGTTTACATTTGATAGTGCAACAAGCAGGCTGACATGGATTCAAGATTCAAGATTTAGATACACATTTGTCTAATGCATGCTCACCACTGGTCAAACAGAATACCACATCATCCACACAACAATCTCATCTTTTCTGTCCCATAGTGGTATTAAACACACATCTGTGGGCTGCATGATTTAATTATTCCTCCTCAGTGGGCTCCCTTTGGTTTTGGTCCCTTTGTGCCTCCTCTTTGGGACGGATGGACAGACGGACGGACAGACACACACACTCTCTCTCATACTCATACTCACACACACACACACACACACACATTTGTTGACCATATTGATATTTCAGCGTGGCTTCTCAGTTTTGGCTCAGTTTTTATGTAGCCTATGGTTTGTCTTACTGTAACATGATAGACACAAACCTTAAAAGTGAATTATTATTACAAAGATTCTTTAGGATTCAATGGGTCACATATTATTGTAAGCATATTTATTATGTTTGATAGATAAATAGGGTAAATGGTGAATATGGCTGAGGTAGTTATATCTGCGCATTAGAGGTCCAGCCTAATGGCATGATTGTAAGTGGTCTGTTTGTACTCAAAACAACCACAAATCACTCTGCATTGAAGAATTAAGTCAAATGATTAAATCAGGACAAAACATGAAACACAACTTGTGGTTGGACGCTAACATAGTAGTGTGTCTTCACTAATATGAGAGCCAAACCCACAACTTACACTGCTGTTGGACGGAGGGTTTGAAGCTCCGCCATGCACAGTAAATGCATGACAACGGATTTCTTTTTTTAGATAGCTTCAATCTATTTTGAGAGATGGGTAATGATACAGGACAGACACTGAAGGACATTCAAACCTGTCAACTCTTCTTTCTTCACACCTCATTGGTCAGAGGGAAGATGGCATTGATGAAAGGTCGTGGTGAATCTGATTAAAAGAATATATCTATCTAATTCACGGGCAGCACAGGGTAGTTTTTCACTCGCTGCCTATAGATGGATTAGGGAATTGATCTGATCTGTCCTCACAGAGTTGAGCTCGCTCTGCCTCCAGCAGCTGTTAACCCTGTAGTGTATTAAAATCAGATTAGGCTCTTCCACCTAAAGGAGCGTGCCAACAGGCTAGGGTTACAGCATGTTCACATGTGTAAATACACCTCTGTACCCCAGTATAAGGGGGTAGAAAGATGGAAAATCAGGAAAAACCCTGTTCTTTAATGTTCCTAGTGAACTGGAAATGTATATCTTTTAATGATAAAAGTGTGTACGATAACATACAAATCTTTTTGATGAAGTTATAAAAGTAAGGGAGGCTGAAAAGACATTGACAGACAGATAAATGGGGCCAAGATTGATCTTAGTTATGTTTTTTAGCCCCATAGTAACCTCAGGTTTTAGAAAATAAGAAATTCAATAGATAAAATTAGTTTGCAGATGTTTTTGCACTCCTATTAAGTGTCAAAACAGTCTGTAAAACTAAAAGAAATGGAGGTGTAAAGCTAACAAGTTTTCACGTACAGTATAACACCACTTTGAAAGCCAGTGACACCGTTTACGATCCAAACAAAATGCACAAGCAGGGTTTATATTTCTACTTGTAAGCCCTGGTGGTCTTATGTTTTCCTTAGATCTTCGTGTTGAGATGTTCTTCCTTGACTTATTGTTATATTTCAAACAAAGGATGTTCCTGTGTACCAAACATGCAGACATGATAAAAAGACATTTAATGTAATTGTGGTCCAATCTCTCTAATTTACATGAAATCCCATTCTTCTGCAAAATGTCTTAATTTGTATCCGCTGCTGTGCCATCAGTTGTTTTTCTTTCTGCCAGAGGACACTGTCTTAGTTAGTGGTGCAACATGAAAGACAACTTTAAACACACATCAGTGCTATAAAATGTCCATATGCTTTATTAACATAAATATTCCAAATACATATTGCTTGGGAATTTCTTAATTTAACGTGATCTAATTTCATACAGCTGTGTGTGTACAGATTGTCAACATTACAAGGAAAAGGAAAGAGGGAAACGTTTAAAGTAGCTTGTTGAAGCGACTTAGCCTATGTCTTTCCTTAGTAATGGTCTTCTTTGTTAAAAAAGCAATAATTTAGACTACCGAATCTCATAAAAATGTATTACTCACAACATTACTTACTCATTATGTGTAGAGCTGGCTATGTATATGCGCAGATTCAGCTCAAAATGACATTCACTAAAATGTTAAAAAAAGGCCCGTGATAATAATTGAATAATAGAATAATTGCAAGGAGAGTGTCTTGTTTGGTTAGCCAGAGTATCCCTCTGAGAATCTGGGATTTACAGTACAGTCTGAAAATGATAAAGACATAGGGGGATGGACAGAGAGGGAAAATGATCAGAGATCAGCAGAAAGAGGAACAAAAGGGCAGAGAGGGAAAGGGCATGTGTAAGTCCACTTTCAATTTACTTTATATTGCTCATTGCAGAAGACAGATTTGGGAGTGGAAGGTCTTAATAAAAACACCACATGAGCAGACTCCCCACACATCAACCCGCACTGTATTGAACTTATCATCTTCTTTTTAATTATGGAAAAATGGGGTTTATCCAGCAAATGAATCAGGCTCCATAAGAATCAAATCATTATGTTTGATATGATGGAACAAGGACATTGTTATGAGTACACATGATCACAGTTGCTTTATTGAGATAAGGGTCAATTCAAATAGCCTGAATGAATTGTTGGTTTGTTCTTGGGGTGCGTGTGTAGCGCTAATTAAAAAGCACTAGGCCATGTGCAGTATAGTGTTTATTTTATACAGCAAGGGGAAGTACACTGTGCATTGGGCGCCTGAAGGGAGTGAGGAAAGTCTCTTGTCCTTCCTGTCATCTTTTCCTATTGGCTGGTAGCCAGGGACTTGGGAGACATTTGCCATTAACTGTATGCACCAGCGAAAGCCTGTCTTTCTGCCACTGTAGCTGAAGCATTGCAAGCCAAGATTCAGTCTTCCATTGACATGTTGAGTGTGACAAAACAACCAACCAAATATAAGAGAGTGGTTGGAAATTGTTAAAATGCTAGATATTTTATCACCAAGTCTCAGCTCTCCTAATATCATCAGAGAAAGATAGTGGATACACAGTGCGATTGCTAGTCTGCACATTGAACACAGCTCAGAGAAGTGACTCGCCTGCTTGGAAAGGAAGAGTGAGTAGACAGACCAGACAAACTTGGCAGGAGGACTGAGCTCACTCTAGAACTTGGAGGTTTGTTCCAAAATCAATGCAGCCTACTAATATTTGATTCTACAAAAATTAAGGCTTCCATTGGCTGGAAACACACACACACACACACACACACACACACACACACACACACACACACACACACACACACACACACACACACACACGACCTTGCTATTGTCAAGACAAATGTAAAATGAGGATGTTTCTAAAATTCCTTAAAAACCTTCCTCATCACCTGTCATTCAGTGTTTTTTGTAATCTGATAAGCCACTACCTGAAGCAAAACACACGCCTTATTTTTTCTTTTCTTTTACAGTAATGCAGCGCTGTTTTCCGTCTGAATTCCTAGTAACGCTCGGGACCTCACATGATAAATTGAAACTACATTACTTTCTAGTATTAGATGACTTAAGCTCTAAAAGTTATTCTTGTCACATACTATGAACAAAAAAAAGTCTCTATATGAAAGTAGAATATATTCAGCTGTCTGTCTGGGGAGTCAATATGGCACAGAAAATGATTAGAAATTATTGCTTTTGAGATCCCTTGAGACTGCATTTATTATGGCTAATTGGATTGAATGGTGCCCACTCATTGGCCTAGATTTATACATTTACATCGTATTTAAGGAGCTTAATCTGAATAGCACAGATATCATATGACTGCTATTTAAGCTCCTAAATCCTGAGCATGTCATAAGGGCTTTAGAGAGGGGGGGGAAAAAAAGAGTGAAGGAGAGGGAGACAGAGAGAGAGAGGGGGGAGACAGAGAGGGTGGGGAAGGAAAAAAAAGAAACCAGTGACAGGGTCCCGGTGACTTTGTGCTCGGAGAGACAGTAAAGCAGAATGACAGTACAGGACTTTTGTTCGAATGACTGCCAGCATGTCAATTCCAATGTAACATTTTTATCGACACTCTCCTCACTGCAACCTGACAGGCGGGCAGGAGCTCAACTTTTACGTTCCACTCTAGAAGTTTAGGGTTGGTGAAACAGGTTCCCTTGGCAAACTTTGGAGGAAGTCTCTTTTTACCCCCGTTGTCTGCTGCTTAAGGAAGTATGCAAGACTGCCAATGTTTATTCACTTGACCTAGAAAGAGCTCTTGGTATATGCACACATATTCTGAATACAAATGTAAATTTTGATTTTTATAGTGTGTGTGGATACACAATGTACTGAATAAGCTATTTACTGCATGATTTGCTGTTTTAGAAGATATCAGGTGGAAAATGGTTTGCTTTTTCAGGGTTGCGGGCTTCTACATGTGAAAGAAATGTACTGAAGTGGTTCTTCTGACTGGTGAATGAGCTAAATAACCCCTTAAACGATTTTTGTCAATTAGTCAATTGACAAAAATTTAACCACCAAACTTTTTAACTTTTTAAATTTAGTTAAACTTTTTTGCTTCCAGCTTCTCAAATGTGAGGATTTGCCACTTTTATCTTTTATATATCACTGTAAACTGATTGATATATAGTGAGTTTATTCAGTTTACAATGATAGTCAGCAGCAACTCCATTGAAATGAACTGACTTTTTGAATTTTTCCCATTTTAACTGCTGGTGTGAGTCTTCTATGATGAAAAAAAAGTTTTGGACTGTTAGTTGCTATTTTCCAACTTTATACCAACAATTACTAAAATAATCCTCAGTTGAAATCCTAATAAAAATGACAGGAAATGTATTTTCAATCTCCCATCAAACTTCATCTCTTTTTTCTCCAGTTTCCATTACGTCAGTTTATACTGCCTCTCAATTAAGCTGCTGTTATATTTAGCCAGTTTACAGCACTACCTGGCTGGTAAACAGGAAGTGCAGTAGATTATAACACAACTATCCATCTGGACATTAATACACAATAGAAACCCACAGCTATTTGACTGTGGCCACAGACAGACTGTGTTGCTCACTGCTGGGCTCAGTTTAAGCCTCGCGACAGATACATCCATCCAAATTCACCAGACTGAGCAGGAAGAAGAGTGTCTGCGCGGAGGACAGATTTCTTTCATGCCTAACAAGCAATTTTTGACATCTCACCATAATTTCTTCTGAAACTCACTAATCCAGAACATCAAGTTGTTTGACAGCTTTATTTACTGCTAGTACTTTGATTTCTTTTGACCACCTCAAATGATTCAAACGTTCTATATTGATCCTGTGCCTTGTGTCTTATGTTTGTTTGCCGATTGCTCAATAATCCAATTATTGTAGCGTAGCTCTCTCTGAGCCTTTGTGATGTGTAAATAGACACTTTCTTAGCATGCAGAAAGAGGGGAGTAAGATAGGAGAAGGGAATGGGAATATAAATGGGAAAGAGAAAACTCAAGGAACTGGAGAGTACCGTGTGAGAGAAAGAGACAGAGAGGGAGAAGGGGAGAGGGAACGAGTGAAGGAGAAATAACCCACTAAGGGACTCTGCGGCTGCGTGTGTGTTCATGTGAGAGAAAGAAAAAAAGACAGAAGGGAAAGAAAAAAACACAGAAGCCAAAGTCACAGGCAAAGCCAAAGTTACCTTTGTAAATGCACTGACCTTGTGCACTTCACATTAACCTCCCTCTCCAAGAGAATTAGTCTGTATCATTCACACTCCGCTGTTCCTAACTGCGGCCATTGATTTCACTGGACCAGAAACAGGGAAATTGAATCTCCTGTTACCCTGGCCGAAGACCAAGGGAATACATGCTAATGCGGCACAGACAGACCTGAAACAGCATGTGCTTACTGTTAGACCATAGTTGTCTCTCTGGATAGATTTGGTGTGACTAGAATGGCTCCCTAGGGTGTGAGACTGTTGGAACAGCTTCATAGGCTGTGGCTGCAAGTGATGGCTAAACTCCTTGACTGCTTTTTTCGCTCCTCTTTCCCTGTGCACCAGGTTTCAAATGTAGGTATGGAAAGGGGACAAAAGAATACCTGAATGGGTCCTGTTAAATATTTTTTAATGAATGACACATTGCATCATAGCACAGTGCTGCACTATGGCAGCCATTCTAACCATATTAAATCAGGAGGGAGCATATTACTTTTTTGATTGATTGATGGCCGAGGGCAAGGAGCTCAGACAGATTCATTTACGCAGCATTTGCTCCTTATTAACTACAACTGATGCTATCGCAACAAAAACAAGTTTTCAAATATTATTTTGTACGTTCAACCCAGGGCCACAAGGGCTTTGGGGTGCAATGAGTTTAATTTAGACAGTTCAACTTAAACTTGTATTGATTTTTTTTTTGAATGCTTCAGTTCTACAACAGAAGATGTGAGTATCCAGCATGGGGGCTATTGTTGATGACTGGCTCCACAGTGGCACATTTTTGCCTTCTGCTACAAATGGCTTTAATCCACATAAATTAGAAGAAGTTGCTTAGCAGGAGGCAAAGATTACAGGGATAATGCACGCAGTGTGCGTTTTGGGAAAGAGGGTAGACGTTAGGAGTGAAGAGAAGCTCTGACGGGATGGCTGGGAAAGCAGGAGCGTTGACAGTGCAAGAGCACCAGCTGGGGTAAGAACCTTTCTGCGGCATGCCAAAGTTAGCCCGCAACAAAAAAGGTGGCACGAGAGGAAGGTTGAATCAAGTCAGCGGAGAAAGTAGAAGGAGGAGCTCAAACACTATGACAAAGTGGTTAAACAGATTTTTTTTAAATTTAAGATCCATTATGTATACTGACAGCTAGCAGTCCAAATTCAAAATACTGAAAAGAGTCGTCTCCCTCGGCCCGTACTCCTAAGGGTCAAAGTTTACGGTAATTGCCAGCTTGTAAACGCTAAACACAACGTACCACAATGTCAGTGTTAGCTTGATGCTAGTCTTGCATTATCAGACATTACTCTACAGTGCAGCGGAGTCGCAACATACTGCTGTGTCGACGGTTATAAAAGCTATGCTCTCGCGGAGCTCTGTACCCGGCTGACAGTCACATTTCATTGACTAGCGGTAACAGCAACAGCCACTAAAAAGGCTGCACACTCATGGTCATCTGTACACAGGGCCCAGTCACTGTCTGTTGGCTACGCCCACTGAACAGAAGCAGGGGAACAGTTTCTGCAGGGTGGGAGATTGTCGGTACTACTACTTGCAGAACCATTATACAGCTTGTCAATACACTGTGGAGTCAGTACATTACACACTATGGTTGCATGCCAGTTTGTAAGAAAGTAGGAATCATCTTACTATGAAATTACCAACTTCTTCTCTGGAGACTATGTTAAACTTCATAACTGCACTCTGGCTCTCCCTCATACAGATTTGATAGAGTGAGACTCAGCCAAAGGCACAAGACTGACACAACCACCTCCGGTTGGCCAAAACTACGTTTCTGTTAACCCATTCCTTGACCGGGTTACATGTGCATAGCATCTGCGACAGATACACCTTTTAACCTGTAATTGTTTATCCTCTGACACTAATGACAAGTTTGCAAACTCTCACTTGAAGCACCAACATTGATTAAAAAAAGAAAAGAAAAATCCTACGTTAGCCGTTAGCGTGTGGTAGCACCAGTTAGGATAATTTCACCAGCTATGTGTAAAAAAATGTTTGCGGGTAACTAACTTGAGTACTCTTACCTGTTTAGGGGGAAATTAGTCAACTTGGTGTCCTTTTAGGCTCTAATCTGTCTCCCTCTTATAAATGCATCTCTAATATTTACACATGTTTTACCTCGTTTCTGGTTATGCAAGATGGCGAGTTGATTTTTTTAGGGAGGGGGGAATGAATCTATCTCAGTAAATCTTGTTTGTTTGTTTGCAGCTTCCATGGCTGTACTACGGCTGTAGCGCGCCAGGTTTGCGTTTTTACAGGGATATCTGGCAACCCGGCCCGGCTGTCTAAATAGGCAGTTGATACCAACACACAGGCCAAAACACAAACAGAAATTCTGTGAAAGAACGGAACTTTCAAAATGAGAAAATACTGCCTTTAGCATTGTTGTATTTCAACTTAGCATGTTTCCTTAATATCTGTTGAGACATTGTGGTCACTTTTGATTGAATACACTAAATATATTACATATTGCACCTTAAAAATTGAAAAAAAAAAAGTTTAAATATTGTTGTAAAGAACACACATTTTGTGAACAGGAATGCAATTTTTTTTTGCTACAGAGGATCATAAATTAGATACTGTGGGGACATGGGTACAAAAATAAGATCCAGTCATGGGGAAAAAGACAGCATACAAACCCCTTTTTTTTTGGACATCCGTTGCCGATTTGTTTGGAATGGTAGAGAATCCTTCACCTACAACACAGCAGCAGGTTTGGGTCTTCTTTTCAGATTTATATGGCTTTATTATTGTAAGCAATGAAACACAGAAAAACATGCCTTTATAGATACACTTTACACATGCAAGTCTATAAACCGTAACATGTATGTGTAGGAGCAGTAGGTGTTAAATGGAAATTATGACCTCGGTTTTCCAAGGGGATTTGGTGATGGCAAATTTGTTCAGAGCTGCCTGGCATTTCTTCTGAATTTACAGTAACCACAGTTTGTATGCTTTTGGCCTGGGATCCCAGTGAAATGGGCATGCCTCACACTGTAACATGGCTGTTATGACAGGATTTCTCATATAAAGCTTCTGTGGACAGACAGACCCTGGGGGCAGAGTACATAAAGAGGAGTCAGTGCCACATTGAGAGGCTGTCAATGTTCTCCATAACATATGGTGTCAGAATTCTGGATGTAATGTGGCAGTCAGGTCTTGGTAGTAGGGTTGTATGATATTGACAAAATGTGATATTGCCATGTTGAATATGAATACCGCAATATCAATATTGATGTAGGTATTTTTAAGTTAAGGGAAAATGCATCAAAATAGATTCACAACAATATAATGCACAGTGAGACTTATGTACAGCTCCACAGTAAGGCTGGACCATAGGTGGATGAAAATTATGCTATCTTTCTGACTCCAAACTCTGCCTGCACCGCCTTTCTGCATTATTTATAAAGTTTGTAAAGTTGCGCGATAGCTACAGTACCTGTGAGAAACAGATGCGGAATAGGATTTGGCATTGTTTGTCTAGCTCATTCAGAAGCTTCCTTAAGTCTTTTTTATCCACTGTGTGGGTGGGCATCATATCTTTGGCCAAATTATACAATATAGCAATGGTGATTTCTAAATGTTTCTTTGAGTTCTTGTCATTGTTTGTGCCACTTGCAAAAGTACTCTCTAGCAAGGCTTGGCTTATTTGGGATTATAACACGCACTAATCGTAAAGTGGCTTGTTGTGGTTTTTAAGATGCAAAAATAATTTGTTGTAGCGCGTTGTGCGTGGTTTACCACCATTCAACACGTTTTGCATAGTGTATTAGCCGGTGAAACACCTGTTGGCTTAAAGCCAAAGTATTTCCAAGCTACCGAGGAGGATTACTTTTGGCCACTAAAGTTTCCTCCTCCTTTATCTTCTCCCTGAATAACACTCATTTTCTTACTTTTGTGTTCTTGATTTTGCTCCACTGACTCCATTTGCTCTCTTCAAGTCTCTTCCATTTTTTTCTCTTTTCTGATTCGTTCCATTTTTCTATTCTATCTATTTCTTCACTTACATCGTCACTCTGTTGAAATATGCACACATGTCACGTGGTACTCTCCATAGGGTTTGTCACGTAGTGGACCCGTGCGCTGATATGCAGTAACTTGTGCAAGTGGCACGGTAACTGGCTGATGAAACATGATCATTATAGTGTTTCAAGCGGACTCTAAATCAAACAACTAAGACACACAGCCAACGGACGGGATTCACTGCTCTACAAAATATTGCATACTTATTGCAAAACTTTCAATGTAATATTGCGCAAAGTGATATCACGATAACATTGAGTCAATATATCATCAGAAGGTATACACTGACTTACCAACCACTTTTATTAGGTAGACTTGTTCAACTGCTCATTAACACATATATTTCAACTAATATTAGCCGATTACGTGGCATTTAGGCATGTAGACATGGTCGAGACAATCTGCAGAAGTTCAAACCAAGCAACAGAAGATGAAACAAAAAGAAGAAATTTGATTTAAGTGACTTTGAACGTGGCATGGTTGCAGTGTACCTATCTCTTAACAGCTGCTTCCAGCTGGATAACCTGCCATGTCACAATGCTCAAATCACCTAAAGTTGGTTTCTTAAAAATGACGATGATTTCACTGTTCTCAAATATCCTCCACCGTTACCGGATCTCCAATAGAGCACCTTTGGGATATGGTGAAACGGGAAATTGGGTGTGCAGCTGACAGATCTGCAGCAACTGTGTGATGCTATCACGTCAATATGAACCAAAATCTCTTGAGGGATGTTTGTGCCACTGTGGCAGGTGGATTTAAAGATCCACCTTGAAAATTGCCGTGTCTCTATGAGAACTATATCCTGACCTATTCATGGTAGCCTACTTGTTGACATTGCACCGTCATCATGTGCGGTAGCCTTGATTATCCAGCATAAAGGCATAATTTCCTATCCTAGGCAGGGACACATATTCATACAGTTTGATAAAATACGGTTTGTTTCAGCGACTATATAGTGAAAAAACATTACAGCGTACCTTGATGTTAAAATGTGTACTTGTTGGCAGGTCTGAAATGTTTTGCATGCTCTTTTGCTGTACAGCACGTTTAGTTGGTGAGATGTTCGAGTCACGCACTTCTCGTCTTCATATCAGAAGCAAGAAAATTAATTTGACCCGTTTTCACTCCCGCTTGGTCAGTGGCTGCACGTGGGACAGACGCGAGTAATGAAAATGCTAGCTGTCAATCAATGTCTTCCAGTGATGCGGGCCCCTGTCCGGGCCCAAAAGCAACTGTGTACCCTGCTTACCGATAGTAACACGTCTGAATCACTCAATTCTCATTGGCTACCTGCCAATGTGGCAGGTAAATTGACAGTGTTACCCACCAGTTGCAAAATTCACCGGCATTTGGCGGGTGGTTGGTTGTTAATATCAGGCCTTGACGGTGTAGCTAATAAAGTGGCTTGATATGAGATGCACCGACATCTTTCCAGCATGTATTTGTATTACTCAGAAAAACCAATTACGCTCTATTTCCTCTTATAAAGCTACTCATTAGCGCTGACGGGTTTCGCAACATGAAGCAGAACAGTGAATAGATAGAAAATGTAGAGCTACAAGCTGCTTTGCTGCAGCACAAAGCCTGTGTTTCAATAGGGAATCCTTTGTTCACTGTGTAAATCCCCATGGCCTCCCGTTTAAGAGCTCAGTATGTCACTTGAGACTAAACTCCTGCTCAGAAAAAAAGTAATTAAAATATTTATTTTTAAATCCACTCAGGTTGGAGTGGTCTCCTTTAGGAAATAAATAGAAAAGCCAGACAAAAATCCTATTTCTTTTATTTTTCCTTTTCATAACAAAACCATCACCCTCATACACCTTTCAAATAAGACACTCAATGTTTCTCCTCCCTTCTCCACCTGTCTCACATTCTTAAATATGGATGCCATAAGCTCAACATGTCATGTATTTACCCTAATTTTCAAAGTTTTATACATCAACAATGAGATGTATACACAAGGTAGCAAGGGGGAAGAGCAGCAGCGAGAGAGAAGGAGAAAAAACCACTGAATCGACAGTATTTCTTTCGAATGGAAAATGTGGAAGATATTCTGAGCCCCAGGAGTATTTGGTTGGGCAAATGTTGTATTTGACTAGGGCGTCTTAGCGGTAAAGCCTGATGTTATGATTTATTAAAAGTGCAGCTTGAAGGGAATTACTGTACAACGTGGTGCATATGGGTGTGTATGGTGCCTGCAACTGTATGTTGATAAATACATTTGTGCTCATGTGACTGCTAGCATGCTAAAAGAGGGCAAGGACAGTTCATCTTGATGATGAGCAGTAGATTCCATGATGCATAACAATTTTTCTTTGTTTGTTTTTGTTGTTCTGTCTTCCGGGGAAATACTAGAAATACCAGATGATACGTCAGAGAGTGATGAAAGAAGTAGGCGAGACACTGTATTGTTTATTGTTTTATATTACTCACTCGTAATGAGCATGATTATTGATTGCAGTTTGCAGCGCAGACTGTCGCCTAAGCTATCCCAGTAAAAAGCAAACATATGGATCAACCAAATGACCCAAGGGGCGCTGTTTGACCACAGATTACAATGCTGGTCTACCCCACGATTGAATTTGCCATATAACATTAGCTACAGTAGTAGTCAACACATCTAATGGTCTAACTAGGAATATGTTAAAAGATTTCACTTTTTTATATTCAGTGCTTATGAATTTAGTGTAATATATATTTAAGTATTTGAAGAGGGATATGGTATGTTTTGTGTTGACCAGCGAAAGAGGGATCCTAATAAAGTCAAAAATCTCTAATCAAAATGGTAAGTAAACAAGTTAAAGTTGTTTGATTTAGGTTGTTTCTAGCAGCAGCTTTGGTGGTAAAATGTAATTGCACGAAGTTGTCAACTATGTGACGTCGGTAGATTGGCAGCTTTAACCTGCATGATGCCTTCACATGCTCCAGTGGACACTGACAGATTAGTCTAAAATGAGCTAATGAGCAAAAAGCTAATACATCCATAAAGATACGGGACGCCGTGTTAACATGGTCAACAGTGCTAACGCAGCTAGCGGGATTACTTACCAAGGCCGATTGGAGAGGCACAATGTTTTCCACAAGTAAGCCATCTTGTCTGCATTAGCACTGATTAGCCACATAGCGTTAGCATTCTAACCAATGTGACACAAACACCGTTCTAGCCACTGAGGCAGAATGTGATATAACCATAGCTCATGAAGTGGAGGCCAAGGTAGACCGAAACCACGCACCGCTTTCTCCCCAATAGCTCCACCCAGGGAGAAAAAGGCTGAATGTCCACTCCGACCTGAGTGCGCGCCCCCATGGAAATTGGAACCCAGCTGCTCTCAGGCTTTACGGCTGGCCTCAAGCCTGGCTATAATTTCCTGAATGTTCGTCCCGAAAAGTGACTCAGAGTAAGGGTGGTTCAATACAGGGAGTTCAGACCGAGCGTCAGGTGTCTGCGTTGACTGGCTGCAGTCGATGGCAGAGAAGTGATCTTAGCCAGCATTTACTTGGTCGTCTTGTGGGTGTTCATACATTTTGAATCCCATCAGAATCAGCCAGCAAACACGTCAGTATCTGTGGCTGTGAGAACACAATTTAAATATCTTCCTTTCTAGCTCTCATTCTAGTCTCATTCTATCCTTTGTCCACTTACTGTCTACTCTTCCAGTCTTTCTTACCAATGCTGACATTGGTCAGCCCAAAAATGTGACATGGGCGCACGCTCACAAAGGGCAACCACCTCTGGAAATCTTTCACCTTATTGAATATACATCAATAGTCAGCCATACCTGTGAAGAAGCTCGAACCTGAGCCAAAGTTATAATAATGGGTTCTTTTAAACCTCCTTTTGAACTTGAAATTATGTTTTAAGGTATAATAAGTGATTCACAAGTACAATATTAGCAAGCAGGCCCGAACCGAATTTGCTGATTACATTATTTTATCTTCAGTTTTTAGTGGTAATCCAGAATAATAATCTGCGGAATTTAGAAGGCTGCTTTTCTGCTTGTGGTGGAGAAGTGTTCATTTTGATTTTTGTATTTGAATTCTGTGGAAAATTCTGCTTCCCCAGATTACACGTGGCCCTGTTATTGACAGGGACGGGTAAGAGGTGAAAGCCGTTGGTAAAAACAGCTTCTTTCTCTTGACTTTTATGTTCCTGTACCTCTATCTGACTTCACCTCTTTGTGCAACACACCACAGTTGTGTTAAGGCAAGTCTGGACGGTGTGTGTTGATGGCCAAGACCTGCATGGCTTATGATAGAGATGGAGGAAGTAGACATGTGGGAGACACAGACAAGCCCTACAAGATTTAGAGCATTTTGTAGAAATATTTAGCTCCCTTTTTCAAGAAAGCAGTACTAGCTAGCTTCAGTCATTAGTTGTATTTCCTCTTTGTTGTAGCCAATGTGGTCAAATTCTAAGGAGCCAGACTTTGTCTGAAAAGAGAAAATTGAGACAGGCCAATCAGGTTTGTCGGGTTGCACCTGTTGAGATGACAGTACCGGTGGTGATTAACTTCATTGCTTCAGTAAATTATATACAGCATTGGTTTTCCCTTTATATGTTTGGTGGGAAACATTTTACCAGCATAACAGAAACAACAAAGTAAAACAGCTTCACAAACACGACACAAGTTTCTTCATTGTTGCTGTGAGTGCAGGTTGGATGTGCAGAAAGTTACAAATTGCACCTTTTTAAGATTTTGATTTTGATTCAGTCTCCCTATTTGGACCTTAATACTAACTTCTTTTTCAAATAGAAACATACAATACTGTCCTGCTTACAGTAAGACATTTTGGAAAACTATTAATATCTGTTATAATATCTGGTGTGCACTGTGAGGACCGACATAGACTGAAAATGTAAGGATTCAAAAAGGTTGGATTAGTCTGTGGTTGTCCTCAGAGTGAGAGTAGTCAGCACATACATATGTGTTCCTTTAGTAGTTAATTGTGTAGATTGAGGTTTTTCTTTTTAAAGTAGTTTTTTTTGCGAGAATCTAATTGCGCTATGTCCCTCAGCAGGTGTTGCATTGTTCATCCAGTCGCCATCTGGGCTTGTAATCCAGGGGAGGTGAACACACTGAATTTGAAAAAGGTCATTTCACAGATACATTTAGTTTGGCCTGACACGGTGCGTGCATGTGTGTGTTTTTGCCCTCTAACCTTTTTATTTTACGTTTGGTACCGCTTGTGTGGGACCTTTTGTACTTTGAAGTCAGAATCTTAAAGTTGACCTTTTAGGAAAATCCTATCGAGCTCTACAATGAGCAGGCCTTATGCTGCTGGACAAACTGTAGTCATAATGGGTGTTAACCTCTTGTTCAGCAGCACTCATCATTACAAAAGAATTTTTGTAGTGTTTATTTAAACCAAATTGTAAAAATGTAACTGTAAAACAATAAACAATCATGGAATTAAGCTTTAACCTGGCTGGCAAATCTTTTTTCTCCCATGTAGGTTTATTAATATTTCAAAAATATACACATATGTATGTGTGTATGTATATTATATAATATATATATATATGTATATATGGTGGTTGTGTGTGTGTGTGTGTGTGTGTGTTTATATAGTTTTTGAAATATAAATAAAACCTACATGGGAGAAAAAGATTTGCCAGCCCTAGGTTAAAGCTTAATTTCCATATTTTATTGTTTTACAGTTACATTTTTACAATTACACACATATACACACATATATATATATATATATTATATATATAATATATACTATAATATACAAACACACACCACATAAAAGAATACACTATTTAATTTTCCTTCTAGCATGTTTTCTGGTAATTCGTTAAAAATAGTCTATATGAAATAACCACATGGTAAAGCCTATTATTTATTCTTTTCATATATATACTCCTGTGTGAATTATATGCTGGACAAATGAAAAGTACTGGAGTAGTTTCTCATTTTATGAAGAACTTCTGTTGCGAAATAAAGATAACATGCAAAGATCAGAATGTAAAACATCGTCCACATGACATAAATATTGCCATAACGCTGGTTTTCAACATCACAATAGAAACAATATAGAAAAATGAGAAAAGATTCTCCACCTGCTACTAGGACTTATGTTCAGATATGCCGTATAAACAATAACATTAGCAAAACAACTATGCAGTGAGCTTTTAAGAATCCATATTGCATTAGTTAATAATTTGTGTTCCATCTGCACATTTTCGTTGATCACCTGATTGGCTTCTGAAATATATGCTGTCAGCAGCAGTTTGAACTAAGTGGCTGTGCGCAGGCAAGACTTCTAGCTGATATAAACCACTGCTCTTCTGCTGTTGAACCTGTCAAATGCTATAGAAAGGCTGACTGGAGAGCAGTTCTCAGCAGTTCTTGAGCTAACATGCAGAATGTGCTGCCATGGTGCTAACCACCTGGATCTGTGCCAACCAGAAACTTGGCTTTAACTCTCATGCATAGCCCACTTCTTGAGGTTGTGGTTTGACTTTAGGGAACCACTAGACTATAAACTATACAATAAACACTCCTGGACCCACTTGGCAGCCCCATAGCAAACTTTATCCCCTTAGTATGTATGTTCATGTATTATGGTTTGTGCGTGCATGCAGTCTTTCCTCTTTGCACACGCTGGACTCCATGCCTACTCCTCCTCCATGGTTGTTCCAGCAGAATTGTAAATGACTGGTGGGTGTTGAGGATGATCGCATGTGACAGCTAATGCGTAGGGTTGTTGGCAACATGTGTCAGCGCCAGTGTACATTAACCTACATTCAGAGTGAGGCCTTTTTGAATCACACAGGAAAGGAAAAGGTCGCCTTTTGAATAAGATATTTTTTGGCATGTTTAATTTCTCGGGACTACTGTGCTTAGTGCTTTTAATTTCTAAGGTTTTTTTTAGGGTTTAAATACCATTGTTTAGATTATAGAAGACTGTGATCTTATTGACTAGTTACTTCTTGTACTTAACAAGGTGAGGGTATACTGTGCTAACTGCTGCTAGAAAGTGGATAACTGAGGTAAGGAATATGTGGCATGGAGGTGGCTCAGGTCTGTGCTGATCCCTTAAAGATAATCTCCCTCTCTAGGGATTTGTTTTTCTCATTTGTCCCAGGCCCTCTAAGCTGAGGTCACCTGCTATACAGACAACATGACCCAAACCTGGCCAGAAAAACATTTGTAAGGAACCAGATATTGCATGGAGTCAGTGAGAGAAAGCAAAGTAAGCAGTAAATAGAGTTGAAACACCAGGGGAGGCCAAGTCTAGAGTTCATCCATGCCACTGAAATCAAAGGATTTGGGTCAATAACAAAACCAGTTTTAGCAGCATAGCTTTGAAGTGGTCCATTCGTGTTTATGTTCGTGACAGCAAGAAAGATTGAAGTAAATGTTGAGCCATGTTTCACAAAGGTGGTTAAAACATGCTCCTTTTTGTGTATTTAGCTAGATTTAAACCAACGACTGTGCTTATTTTTGCTGTTATCATGTAGGTTTATGTTCAGGAGAGAAATTTGATTTAAGTCACTGAGCTGGTATTTAATGTTTCTTCATGTGTTGAACACTGTTTTTCACCAGCCTCGTGTTTGCAGTATTTCTCGATTTCCCATGCCTGGAAATCAACCTCATGCCAAACAATGTATTTTCTAACATGTCAGCTGAATTATGTTCCCAGCAAAGGATCTTAGAAACTCGGTGCTAAAAACAGAAACTTTGGGGATCAGTTACTGATCAGTGTGAGGAGCACATGAGAACCCAAGTGCCTTGAGGCAGTAAAGACACTTTTGTTGCAGTCAAGCAAAACAGTGCTGCAGGACTTGACGAGGAGATCTGTCGAGGCTGCTACAGAGCTGCATAGCAGGGTTGTTCTCATTGGAATGATATAAGCATAGTAGCCGGAGTTGTGTTGTTTTATATTGTAATGTGCAATTTTTTGCAGGCTTGTTGTTTTGCATTACACTTCATTTTACAGGTGTTTGATGTTTTGTCAATCTCTAGTTTATAAGCTTATAAACTATAGGAACGGTTTTATTTTCTTGTGACATTATGCAAAAAGCACAATTTCAGTTAATGTTTGCAGTTTAAAAAGTATGGAAAAAGATGCATACCAGCATTCATTAACAGCATGTTAGCGCTCACACAGAGTGTAAGCACATTGTGCTACACGGAAGCTATGAACAAAGCTCTGGGCACGCAGTAGCATCCCATGCCTAATTTCATACTGCATGGATGTGATTGGCTTCTCGCTGCCCTTGACAGGCATACATTATGGGAGTTTTCAGCCACTACATATAATCCTCCCTACTAGACAATGCCACCCTGCCACATCTCCTTGAGATTCATGCATGCATGCTTTGCAACTTAGCCAAAATATCCCAGGTGATTAATTTGAAGTGAGGTGAAGTGAAAATGGTCAAACTGCGCTGGTTAGTTAAAACCAGCCTAGTAAAGGTATCCACCGTCTCTGTAATACCCGTCCCCCAGACCATTTAGCTGTGGCTGCATATGAGGAAAGCTGAAAGTTAAGCAAAAAGTGCTTGTGGAGTTGGTCTATGGAATTTAAAGTCAAAGATAGCTACAGCTTCAGACATGTTGAGTAAAAACTAGATACTGTGTGTTGATCAGGATGATACTGATGTGTGTTTCTGCCCACATACTGAGCCTCTATCAACTCCCTAAATAGCAGAGAGTGTGCGTGCATTTCTGTGACTTGTCTCATTTCTTTGTTTATACTAAAAACAGTGGATTTATAGGTGACAGATAGCATAATCGTGATATGCTGGTATGGGGAAGGTCACTTAAAGTTTGTAGGCATAAGCCTGGGAAGGGAGACAACACAACAGCTTGGAATTTAAAACAAGCAATGCAATCCCAGCCGGCATACCAGATTCCATCAGAAAACACATTTGTCATTTCTGCCCTGAAGTGTGAACTACATTTTGTTTGATGGTAAAAATCATCCCATTTGCCCTGTATTTTAAGTCTTTATCCATTGTGTTTTGAAAAAAAATTCAAGGAAAATAATAACTTTTAGTTGAAAAAATTACTTTGAAAGCCTCACACATAACATTTTAAGGTTCTGATTTTTTTTACTTAACCATAAGAGGCAGCCAGTCACTGTAGATTATACTGTAACCCAGAAGTGGAAAGCAACAAAATACATTTACTCACGTTACTGTATTGAGTACTTGATTAAGTTTTGGTTGTATTTCGCTACGTTATAAATCACATTAGTTACGGAGTAATAAAAAAAAAAAATCACGCCCAGAACCGCTACAGCAGCCATTGTCAAATGCATTCTGGTATTTAGCATTTCAAGCATTGTTTCATTGCAAATGAGGCACAGGACGAATGCATAGCCTGCCCATCAGTCCATTGATCATTGAAGCTGAGCTTTTCCACGTCAACTTTTCGCTTCAGCCTCTTTGACAGTGACAGCAGTTTCTTTCTGCAAGCATTTTCCACCAATCAGGACGCTGCATACTACAACCAGGTTTCAGTAATCACAGACATTAACCATCACTCCTCAGTGAACTGCCTCCTAGTCTGAAATCTTTTTTCTAGTTAAAGAGCCGGTTATTATGGAGTTTCCATATTTTTTAGGAGTTTGCTTACACTAACACATGTAAAAATAAATGGCATTAATTCAGTAAGAAAGTGGACATTTCAAACAAGAATAGGCACATTAGGCATGAATTCATTTTGTTTTCTTTATTTGAAAGTACAACTCCCGGAGTGTCTGTTTAGAAAAATTCTGGCTCTTGGAAAAATGGAGTTGATGACCCCTGCACTACAGTGACCAATGATCAGCATCTAGGCTGCCTACAAGGGCGTAAAACAACATGTTTTTGTTCCTGTTTTTACATTTGTATAGATATTTCTTTAATTAAAAACAACACAGTTTTGGATTTATGACCCCTTGCTCTATTTTCAATACATAGGAGGGATCCCACCACCCTGTTTTTTTAATGTAACTAAGTAACTTTTATTAAAATACATTTTAAATTAACTACTTATTACTTTTACTTAAAGTCATTTTTCCATAGGTATTTTTACTTGTACTTGTAATATTTCATCAAAGTATTGGTACTTTT
>NC_045734.1:8939998-8940461 GCF_008692095.1 Etheostoma spectabile
AATATTTTAGTACTTTTTCCACCTCTGCTGTAACCTTAACACAAGTGTAACACTAGCCCAACCAAGAGGAAATCTCATATTTCTGTATGCTCAGGTACTCAGCCCTATGCCAGGGTCACCTTCACCAGGAAAAATAAATCCCTGGTGGCTCTCTAACTACCCATAAGACCTCTCTCCCTTTGAGAGGTGGTGAGTGGGTGTCAACCTAATGTTTATACTGTCTGCTCATGGTTATGTAAGCCATTTTGTCCTCTGTTCCTCTTTCTCTTTCTCTCCATCCCCATCAGCTTGTTTAAACCAATCTACCTTTACCTTTCCACCATGCCACGTTGTGTGTTACATAAACATTGTGTGAACGGGTCTAGCTTAAGATTTTCAGCACGCCAAGGTGTGTATTACATAAAGGTTGTATTCCAGACTGTAGAGATGTACTGTACCATGGAATCAGTTTTTTTTTTTTTTT
>NC_045734.1:8940471-8976333 GCF_008692095.1 Etheostoma spectabile
TTTGTAGAGTCAAGGATGCTTCACTTTCATGAGGGGTAGGTTAAGGGAGGCTGTGGTACTTCTCTGAACTATCCCTGTGATAACAGCCTCTAGAATGAGCGAGTCAGTGTGTCTGCTCAAACACAAGCACACACGAATTTATCTTTACAGTGGGCGGCTGGCTCCACAGCAGTGTAAATACAGTAGAGTACAGTACAGAAGTGTGAAAGACAGTGTTACATCCATGAGGAGGGCATTGTTTTTCCATACAACAGAACTCTCTCTGTGGTTCAGCTGCTTGTTTACTGACTCTGTCATACTAATGTACTTATGTAGGTCACAGGGTTCATTCTTACCACGTGTGTCCTCCATCATCCAGACATCTCACGGCCCATTATTCACCCATAATGACGTTATCTTGATAACCTCAGAATAACCACAGCCCCCTTGACTTCCTTTGTATCTCTAATTTGTCAAAAAAAAAAAATAGTGTTTTCCTTCCATGGCAACTAATTGTTCTAATTATGCCAAGCTCGTATGACTTCTGACCTTTCCTTGTGACCCATATTGACCCGTTTACAAGTAATGCAGATTATGAACTCAAACCTAGTAAGCATTCAAGGAAAAAAAGAAGAAGGAGAAGTCCACTTCTAATGACTGCTGTTATTATCAATTGCAATATTTCCAGATTCTGATAAATCTTTGGCCATCCTTTCTGGTCTTAGCTCTCCCTGATAAAGCATTCCTTCAGCAGCTGAGAGAGGGTGGAGATATTTGAACAATTTGGAGAATGCTCCCAGTGTGACATCCAAATTACTTGTAGAAAAGCAATAGGCCAATATTGAGCCCAAACATCTGTCCTGTGGTTTGGTCCTCACACATTTTAGTGGCCACAGTTGGCTTCATCTGTTGTCAAGCTCTCACATTTATTTCCCTTTGTCATTTCATTAATATCTTACTTCAGCAGTATTTCGGTGCATTTGGGAAGCAGCACGGAGGGCAGCAAGCATTTGTAAGAGACACAAATTTCTGCTTGTACATTTTGGTGGGAAGAAACAGGCATTGTGTACTCACACTCATCTGTGTCCTCGCGGGAAATAAACAGCAACTAAATCAGTTGTTAGCTCTGTGTGTTATCTTTAAAGATGAAAGGACACTGAAAACAATGAAACCGCTGCCCTGGGGATTCTGTAGGAAGAGAAAAAAGGAAGAGAAAAAAAGCAACAACTGGAGCAAAGAATGAGACCTTTGATCTGTGCAGTCAGTCCCATTCAGTTAGTCTGAGACTGTACCCAGAAATAGAGAAGACGGGGGGTCGAGAATAAAAGTCCCAGTTCACAGAAGTAGCCTGCACACAACTGCAGAACTTTTATGAACATTATTTCAGAGATATTGTGATGGATTGTTTGTTTTTCTCAATAAAATAAAATAAATGTATCATCTTAAAAAGAATTAAGTAGGAAATGTTTGTCGGCTATACTGTTCAAATAAATTGGAATCTGACTTAGTGTTTTTCAGTATGAGATGAAGGGGGAAACGAGGTCCTGCATGACAGACCACTTGACCACAACGTCCCCATTCTGATTCTGACTGGAGACCTTTTTTGAATATCATTGCCTTTTCCTCTCAAGCTCATTAAAACATTACATTTTAATTATTCTTGCACACACTGTACGTTGACAAACTGTATTCTAACACATACAAAAGAAAAGAAAAAGTGTGCTCAGTGGTTTGCCTCCTGACTGGCAACTATTGAAAAGATGTACCAGCTTTTTGAACTCATCTTCGGCTTTTGTTTTGCAAATATCCTACTTTTTTCTGTAATAATAAGTTTAGATATTTCATTCTTTTATTGTTATCCCTTTTTTATTTTTCACCAAATTGAGCGTAAGCCTGTCATTGTTTTGTTGTTCTATTTGCCATATTGAGTTTCAGTTGTAGTTATGTCATGCCCCATTTTTTTTAAGTTTTAGTGACCTGGTGAGGTTTCACTGTAAGCCCCACACAGGTTTCTGATCTCTCCAGCACACACTCTCTCTCTTTCCATGTTAAAGACATATGTTGTATTGTTTCCTATGAATGTGTGCAAACCAATAAACTAAAAAAAACAAAAAACATCTCTGCTGAAACAGCCTGATTTGATAATGTCTGGTAGCTTGTGTTTAGTTTCGGGCTACTGGCAGCCGTTGGTGCACAGTCACTGCAGCCTGGCCTGTCTGCTCTGGTTTCATAAGCAGAGAGAGTGAATGACCTATATACTTCTCTGAGGGAGGGGAAGTCACCTTGTTGGCCGACCAGCAGGCAGGCAGGCTGGCACGCAGCGACAAGGTTTTAATGTGTGGCACTATTAAAGGGTGGACCACTGCATATAAGAAGCAGATCCTTTAGGGGGACCTTTTCGTTCCTGGCTGTAAACTTAGTGGGGGTGTTTTTTTGTTGTTGTGGATTGCTTTCTTGTTAACATTGCTTTGTCATGGTATTAAAAGGCCAATGTATGGGGGGAATATTCAGCAAATTAACATCGGAAAAACACATCTTGACATGGATTGGATTTGTGCATGCACACGTACACACACTCACATTAGCTGAAACCATGGGGCCCGGTGCCAGGAAGATCTAGTCAGACAAACACCTCACCAGAGACTCCTCTAAGCGTCCTAACAAATTGAATGTGTGTGTAGATGGACAAGAGGGAATTAGATCAGTGGTCCTGATTGTATCTGAGTGTGCTGGTGCTGTACCCCTTTCCAGCTAGCCCCCTGGAGGAAATGTGTGTATGAGAGAGCGTGCGAGGTAGAGAGACAGAGAGAGGAGGAGAGAGAGTGCTTGGCAGCTGGTTTGATGAAGGATGTAAGGAGAATGTTAACCAGACAATCACCTTGCATGTTATTGATTGAGATGGGAGAGAGGTAATTAGAACAGAAAAGAAGGGAAAGCTGAGGCCACTTTAATGTTTTGATACAAGGTGTTCTCTCTTTGTGCCCATCTACGTGTTGTGTTCTTTGTGTGTCTTGTGTTTTTGTGTATGCACATTAAGGGAAATGTTTTATCAAAAATGACACAGCATATCCTAACTTTTCTGTATAACCCGTAGACCTATCCTTCCATGCACAACGCTTTTAATCTTCTCAGAATGTAAATGTATGTAAAGAAAAAAATAGTGCATGTGAGGGCAAACTGATTCAGTGTCATTCCATTTATAAGTAGCATGAATAAGTGGCCTACCCTGATATCATATATTCCTTTAGCATCACCCACAGGGCATACTTGCTCTGCAAACTGATGAAACCATGTCATGTTTCATACCAGACTCCACTGTGGCAAAATGTACGTATCTGCCATCCTCCCTTCATCTCTTGCCTCATATCTCCATTTAGCAGAGTTTGGTTTAACGTCCCTGGAAATGCATTGAATATGGCTTTGCAACAATTCTACATGTAGTATACTAGAGCCTAATTTATACTGGATTTTTGAAGCCAACATTTTTTTTTTCTTCCTAAACACAAAGGAATAAACTTCTTGGTGCTTTTATACAAATTATGTAATTATGACAATGTTTCAGGATCACAATAAGGTTTATTTATTAAGTTCTCGCTTACATGGAATTTGCCGTGCTGTACAATAAACATGTTACGTAAGAACAAATAGAAAATATAGGTAAATTAGTGCTAATGTAAAAAATGTAAAAATAGAAGCAACATTACAATACATATGTGAAAATATACTATAATAAATATTGACAATTTACTCATATTGGTACTGCAATTTATTGGCGCAACATATGTCGATACTGAGACGCAGCATCTCTGGGAAGTGATATCCAATGATATTGGCCCAACGATTGATCAGTCGGGAAGTAATACTGATACTGTACAGTTGCTCTGTCAATCTATATTAAAAATGAACAGAATTTATGAGTGACATTATGAATGTCTAACCAACCTAAATTTGCTCACATTTTAGTTTCAATGTATAAACTGACAAAGCTACCACAACTAATGACATCCAAGCAACCAAGTTTACCCAACAGTCCGTCTTTCACTGTAATTAAACATGACAAACATATCAGAAGTAAGTCTATGAGACAGGAAATGCATGCCCCAATATAAAAAAAACTGTATTGTTGTATTTATCTGGTAATTTACCTTGATAAAGATCATATTGTCCTGCCCTACCTTGTGTGCACTGAGAGTTCTTTTCAGTTCTTTAAACCCTGTAATAAACTGCTTTGCCTTTTTTGTTAATAGATCAACTAGTCAGACACCATCCATTACTTTTCACCTTTGACATCTATTACCATGACCCTCATGGTCTCATTTGCAGAAAATGGTAAACTGTAACTAATTTTCCGATTTAGCAGTGCATGAGTAAGAACATACTGTACACCCTGAACAGTAATTGTCATGTAATTGTAGAAATCAGTCAGTATTAAAAGCATACACACATACATGATGCCAAAGAAAACAAAGCTTTGGATCAGGCATAACTGCAGCACTTCAATCAATTCTGTTGCCTGCTGGTTGTTGCTAAGAGTAAACAATGACAACATGCTACTTACAGTACGGCACACGTCAGCACCGATTCTCACATTTGACCCTAAACTGGTTACACGGTTTACACTATCACACAGTCAAAGCTGTAGTGTGTTGGTTATGGTTTGTATTTTTTTTTTATCCACCACTCAATGCTTGAATACTCAATACTCAAGTGCCTCACACTTTGTATGCCAAAAAGAGATAAGTGTCTCTACTTACATTTGACATCCTGCTCTGTGTCTCTCAGCTTAAATTTAAATAATCTCCTCTATAATTCTGTCATTCTCATATACGTAAGCCTGATGATGCTATAACTCAATTGACTGCAAAGCCTTCCTCTCCTGGTTGGCAGACATCTTTATGGCTAGCCACACTGTGCTGCTACTGTATTGCATGTCATAAAACCACAAATGTTTCACAATGTGTTTCAGGCAATAACACTGAAAGGAAGGACACTGTCTGCCCTGGCTTTGGTGTTTACTTTTGAAAATCCTTCGTCAATTTGTCGACATCTAGTCTAAAACGCTTGTGTGTGTGTGTGTTTGTGTCCTTTCAGCTCGCCACTGAGACAACCGTCGTCAACGGCCAAAGTGTGCCTGGTTTGCGGCGATGAGGCATCAGGATGCCACTACGGTGTCGTGACATGTGGAAGCTGCAAAGTCTTCTTTAAAAGAGCTGTGGAAGGTATGGCAATAACACATGTTCAAACAAGATATCACTGGTCAGGTCTTTTTTTAGGGGGACTGAGAGCATAACACACTGCAAATTTAGAAAACACAAAGAAATGAATCAAGAAACACTGTCACCACTTTAACAAGACGTGAATACTGAAGAAAAACACAAGCAAACTAAAAGGGCAGACCTCCGCCAAGGCATGCCCCACCTCGCAATGTTAACATTCCAAATTGAGGGGCTGTTCATTGTAATTGTCCCAGTCTGGAACATATTTTTCCTATTATTTTGACACCACATGAATGCAACACAAATACCCTATCTCGTGATTGGGATTCACTCCAAGATGTAATGGGTTCTTCCTTGGCCCATGCTACACCCTTTCACCAGGTTTCATGAAAATTGGGGCAGTAGTTTTTCCGTAATCCTGCTGACAGACAAAACAAACAGACAAACTGTTCTTGGTGGAAGTAATTTAGAACACATTTACCACTTTGACAACACAGACAGCACAAAGAAACACACCACAAATACAAAAAAAAAAAGTTGTACACAACAACTGAATTAAGTTATAGAAGTCTTTGGTGGAGCTAAAAATGATGAACATGCTCGTAATTACTAAAGCTAAGTAAATAGTCAATATATCCTAAAATATAAAAATCATGTAATGGGAGTGTTGAAACTTATTTGATTGTACTTTGATTCACGTTTTCTTTTGTTTGTTCCTTTGTTGTTGTTGTGTGTTGAGCTGTCTTGGCCACTGTACATTTCTAATACTGGCCATTGAAAAGAGCAAAAACATCTGTTATTTATTGTTTAGAAAAGAGCAACATACGTATGTTGTTTAAACTATAATCTTAAAACTTGTACTTGAGGAGAAGGAGGAAGCTACTGTGCCCGTAATATGCTGCTATTCAGCAAGTTTCATTCATGTTGCATTATGGACAACATTGGTGCTCATAATTGTTTCACTGAATATCAAATCATTTCAAACAATATCACCTAAACTAATAACTATAGTGTTCAGACCAAGTTGAGGATACACTGCTCAATTTAATAACAGTTGTTTGTGGGTAGTGCCTTATGCCAAGTGCATGTGTTTTTCTGGTATAAGCTTACAGTTTTTTCAAACTGGGAAATGTGTGTAAAATGCAAATACAATAAGTAATTTTTAATTTTTTTAGATAATCATATTTTTCCTGATAGAATGGTGTTTGAGATAACATTTATTAAATGACCAAAAACATTTGGTACACTACATTAACAGACTGTGACCGAGTTTAGTGGTACATCAGGAAAAAAAAGAAAAGATAAAAACATTCAGTTGGTAATTCTCCTCCTTCTCTTTATGTTATATTTAGCCGAGGGAAAATCACAAGCAGCCATAATGTGCTTTTCATTTTGTGCCTGTTGCCTGAGGCATTGCCCTAACTCATTACTACGAGTGTGAATGCGAAACACACCCTTACAGACCCAGTGCAGGCAGAAAAAACAAGCAAACAAGCCTGCTAGTCAGGCCCTTTAGGTGTTTTCTTGACCGTTGGAGGAATGGCACTTATTCTCAATCAGATCATGCCTTAATTTGATGATATTTACACACCGTCATTACGAAGACCTGAAACCAGATTATGTGTCAGGGCTTATTGAATCAGACGTTCATTTGTTCTTGTTTCAAGCGTGGCCAGCAAAGAGCTGGCGGCAGATGCTAAAGATCTGACTTTGTGCGAGTGTTAGTCAGGTGAGGCTCTGCAGAGCCTAGGGCCCTCATTTATCAACCTAGCATAGAAACCAGTGCAGATATGAGCGCAGAAATCATCTCATGACAGGCTACACGTGGGATTCATGAAACATTCGTATCACACCAATCAGAGCATGAGAATGATCGTACATTGATAAATGCAGCGGCTGGAAATGATCATAATTTAAATATCACGCCCCAATATATTATCGGTTTTGAGGTCTCGCCCCTACAATTTACGACATTGCCAGATGTAATCCGGCTAAGGAGTGGCACTTTTCAGAGGTGGAGATTGAAACCCTGACATCTCAAGTTAATTTGTACTAACATGTGTACTATTTGTCTAAAAACTGGTATTGAAGGCTTTAGGAAGAATGCGGAAATAAAAGTGAAAGAAATTTTTCCCTTGTGTCCATTAACAACACTTTAAAAGACAAACGAAACCTGAATCAAAATGTTGTGCATTGTCATGTTTCCTGTATTGAATATCATTGCCAAATATAACACTTTACCTTTTAAAAAGGAGTAACATCCTGTCTCCTTGGTATAGCCCCCGTTGGGGCTGTGCTGGACCCTGCTCTCTGGGCATCGGGTCATCTGGCTCCATCACTACATTTGTGGCACCCTGTTTTCCTGCGCGATGTGGTGCAGAACCCCACAGGCTAAAACAATGTTGCCGACTCTTTCTGGCATGTATAGTAGCCCCCCTCCACCGTGGCCCGTGTGTGTAGGCTACGGGGGCACTGTTGCTCAGCTCATAGAGGTCTTCTACAAGAGCCAGATCTGCCATTGTCGATAAGTGATCAACTTACAGCATGTAACATCTCCGGTTACATGCTGTACCGCAAGTCCAAACTGACTCGAAAACTTGCGTACACAAGGTCAGACCAGACGTGAGATTTTTTTGCAGCCCACGCTCACGTTAATATTGACAAATACTTTGTGTAGGAATTGGCGTACGCCCATCCTACGCCTGTTTTAGGTCATACTCACTTTCCTAGATCTCTATATGCTATGTAATTAAACCCTATTTGTCTTGCATATGAAGTATAATTATTCTGAAATTTCATCATTGATTTGTGTGATGCCGTTTAAATCTAATGCAGCGCTCTTTATGGTATGAGCATCTTTGTTTTTGATTAGAGTTTCCTCTTGATTCTGCACTACCAAACAACTGCAACTGTTCAAATTATAGCGTTATAAAGGGTCACACGTACAGGGGTGTAACGTCATCGAGGTGGTGTGGGACGTGTACGCCCTTTTGATGTGCAAAGCGAGCGGTTACCTTAATTGACCCCTCCACAGCTGGTGCCGAGGTGGAAAAAGAGAGGTAAGGTGGACGGAGGCAAAGGTTTAAAATAGTAAGAGAAGGATTTTGCAAAGTGAAGCGAGACAGAGGACAGTGAAACAGATACAGTGAGGGAGGGGTGGGGGGGCGAAGGACAAAGAAAAAGTCAGACGCAGACAAAGAGATAAAGAGAGGAGGAGCCGAGAGAGGGAATAAGAAACAGGGACAGGGATGGAAAACGATGTGTCAGCAGTGAGCACCAGAGAGGTGTAAGTCAGGATGTGAGAAGACGTTTTACTCCTCCCTTCTCCCAGTATTTCCTCCTCCTTCTCCTCCTCTTTTCTCTCACAGTTTAAAAAACTCAGACTTTGAATGCAAGATATAAAAGGCTGCGGAGAGTGAGCATCTGTAGAAAGGGAATAATCCAGCCCATGCTTAATTTCTTTTGGCACCGCCTGCCTCAGGGGACAAAACTTTTCGGTCGGCTTTAGCTCATTAGACGACTAACTGGCTCACAGCCCTTTTACTACAGAGACTAGTTCGGATCAACAAAACAGATCAAATCGTCTGACTGTGGAGGGTCTGGTTTCCTCGCTATCCAAGTCTGACAAGTCATTGTTAGGTAGCTTTATTTAACATCACCGGAGCTTGGCACAGTTATTCCTTGAAGTCTACATTTTAGGTTTACATTTAGACCATCTGTGTGGAATATCTATTGGCCACATGGGCCTTTTGCTGTCCAAATATGTGCACTTACAGTCCTCCTCAAGAGGACAAATATTCATTCCACTTAATTTTTGTCACATTTACCAGAAGGCACAGCCAACTGTGCAGCATAAAGTTTATAGCCATTGTTTCCCGGAAATATTTGGAAATACTGAAATACAGTATGTGCACTGACTGAGCTTTTTTTTTTTCCCTCTCTCAATGCCCTCAATTCATTCTTTAAGCTTTCACTTTACACACTTCATAAAAGAAACATTCATTCACCTGCTCTCCTATTCACTACAGGTCATCCAGAGTATCTCATTAAGTTTGGCAGCCCTTATACAGTACTCACACATTTTATTTACTGTTATATTCTTGCATAGTAAACAAACAGAAGGGTAATAACTTTTATGAAGCTTCCAAGTTTTGTAATTGAATTACTAATGTTGACTTTACTGTCATATGCAAACATGCACCCAATTTATAGCCTCAATCGACATGAATGGATTCTTCTTCCATTCATTCTTCCGTTTATCCTGCGCTGCGGTAAAAAGCCTTCTGACACAAAACAGTTTGTAAATATGTGTTTTCATCCCTAATGAAATGTGGAAATAGCTGAATGCATTCATATGTGCTTCTCTCCTGCACCCACTCCACGAAAGACTAAAGTTTGTTGGTACAAGACAGCTGCATTCAATAAAACGGCTCCATGTGGAGTGCATTTGAAGAGTTGAACGCTAGCTTATTATTCACATGTCCTCAGTGGCTTGGCATGTCTGCTCTTTGCATAATACTAGGCCCTGCTTTTAGCTCACTAGTTGTTTTTCTACTGTTCTCTTATTGAACGGAGAGACTTACAGTGACTTTAGTAGACCTTGTTATGGTCTCGGTGTGTTCGGTGATGTGATTGGGTTGTGGTTTCTATGGCGCTGATGTCACTCTAAATACCTATTCTATAGTACTGTATCTGTGGGAGAGGTCATCTGAGGACACGTCTCGCACTGTTTCTGCTTTGACTAGCAGCTCTGCCGTCCAATCGCATCTTTTTCAGCTCCGGCTGGGGGAGTAAAGGCCTCCCTCCGTGCCGGAGTGAATGCTTCAGGTTATGTGTGAGAGGCTCATGTAACAACAGCTAAAGCGAAGCCATTTAGCAATGTTGCCTTCATTCAAGCGCCTCAACACATGTCTCACTTCAGAGCTTCTTTGAGTAAAAATTGCATACAACATACATACAAACCCTATCACACATGCATGGACATGCACTTCTTCACAAGGAGAATAGGAATTTGGGTGCACATTACAGCATTAGGTAGAAATTAAATCTACAAAGCTTACTGCAAGCATGTGTGACCTACATTGCTAATAAGGAGGAAGGGTCTCTCTACTGCAGCCCAGATACATTTACTGTCACAGGATGTGTGTGCAATACACAATCCTTAACACATTGGTATATATATTTTATTTACAGCATTTTCCCTACATATGAAGCCTCAGTAACAGGTATGCTGCATGATTAGTGCACGAATGATGAACACACACACACACACACACACACACACACACACACACACACACACACACACACACACACACACACACACACACACACACACACACACACACACACACACACACACACACACACACACACACACACACACACACACACACGACAGTGTCTCACTATATTTGTGGGGACCAGTCATTGACATAATGCATTCCCTAGCCCCATACCCTAACCATCAAACCTAAATGCCTAACCTTAACCCCCACCGTAACCATAACCTAATTCTAACCCTGATCCTAAAACCAAGTCTTATTCCTCAAACAGCCCTTTAAAGTTGTGGGGACCAGCATTTTGTCCCCACAAAGCTGTCAGGACCCCATAAGTATACTGTATTCCCAGTTTTTGGTCCCCACAAATGTAGTTAAACATAGTACACACACACACGACTTCCTCTCTAAGTGTCCTCAATTCCCCTGGCCTTGGCTGACCTGCAGGCCCCGATGGCTCCTCAGTGGATATAATCTGACCTCCATCTCTTCCTGCTCCCTGGTGATACCTTTGTTCTTTGACATTAATGCAAAAAGGATCCAGTGCAGCCAGTGGGTTATACCTTTTGTGTTCAACCAAATGAGCTGTGGCAATCTGATGGGCTTTATCAGTGTCTTCACTGGTGATTGGCTAGATAAAGATACAGTAGTACAAGTGTTGTGGCATACACTTGCGCTATATGTAATAATTACAAATAAAGTAGGTTCAGAAAAAAAACGCATTGTTACACAACTAAGTGGAATTTCACCATTTTAATGTCCTTTAAGATATGAGTTAAATCTTTTAAAATGGGCATTCAAGTAACGTTGTAAGAGACACGTTTTTGTACAGCTTTGATGAGACAAGAGGAGTGGGCATATTTATCTACTAACTCTATAGTCTGAAAACACTTTGCAGCAAGCATTCTTTGATTTATTTGATTTAGAAGAAAGTTATGTGTTTTTAAATGTGTTTTTATTTTGTACAAATGAAAATATGAATGTCTTGACAAACTTTTGGTGTTGTGCTGGATTAACGTTATAATGCATTGTGGTTGCGAGTACTATAAGACAAAGTTTCTAAGTGCTTTTATCATGAACACTTTCATATTAGGCTAGATTTGTACATTAGACACTTCCAAAGACCATATTGAGACCAACATAATTACTGTATACATTATGTACAAAGGCAGCAGATGGTGAAAATCTTTGGGAGACCCAAAATGACAATAGGTTTGAGAAATAACAGATTATTGTAAAAGTAAAGAGATCAGTAAACAGAATAACAGCTTCTATTTACATCCTTTTTTAACTTCTCTACCCTCTTTTTTTATAATGATCCAAACAGGGAAACTTAATTGTGTAGAGCCTCATCCAACACAGCTGTTTTTGTGTCATCCAAAGAACTGGAGTAGCAGTGCCATTGCAAGGAAGTGATTTGCATACTGCTGTCCAAGTGGTAACAACAATAACATATCCAACAGGCCTGATTTTTCTTTTTTCTTTTCTTTTCCTTTGGTTTTATGGTATTTCATTGGCTATGCAATTTAGGTTGCATGAATACAGATGAATGACGATCACAAATGTGACCAAATGTTTTGTGAGTGGACATATAAATGGCATTAATCTATCAGAGTGACATAGTTTTAAGCACATTCTTTAGTTGAATGCCATCTTGCAATTGCAGGACTGGCTTGCAACTAAGAATTATGCAGCCACTACTAAATGCCCTTTAGAGAGTCACAGTAGTATTATTATTGATGATGTGTGTCAGCTACTGTATCTGAGAGGCTATTTAAACAATCGGGGGCCTGAACACTTGTGTCTAGTTGCTATTCAAAAATGTCAAGTAAAAGGCTATATTTTAGCAAAGGCCTGAAGTCTGTCTGTTTTTTGTTTGTAAAGCAGATGCTATGTAGCTGTGCTGGTAGCAGGAGGACTGCAGGACAGATTACATTTGGTAAAGCAGGGGTCCCCATAGGAGAGAGTATTTCCCTTTCAGATGACGGTCCTCGTAACTGATGTAGGCTGGAGCTGACAGACTACTGAGACTACTCAGCGGGTTGTTGCCAGATTGTGAGATCATTAGCTAAAAGAAGATGTGAGTGAACTCCATTAAAAAAAAAAACTCTAAGAGTTGCCATGTAATGGAGAATGCTGACAGAGTGTGCATTGTTCCAGCAGACAAGAGTTTTTAGAATGATGTAACATTTAGTACAGTAACTTATAGATGTTTGTGTACGATGCAAATTAAAATATAAGTCAAAATTACTACATAAATTAACCATTTTCTTAGGAGATGAAAGGGGAATATTTTTCTTCTTCAATTTTATGATTTTGCAAGGTAAAACTGAAAAAGCTGCATTCATCATTAGCCTGCAAGTGCCGGGTTGATAAGCAAATGCCCATATTCAGAGGTAAACATGAGTACATACACACACAGTGCATAAATAAACAACTTCTCCCCACACACACACACACACACACACACACACACACACACACACACACACACACACACACACACACACACACACACACACACACACACACACTTATTAACAAGATTCAAGGGAATGAGCAAAACAGTTGACAGGAAGGCTCCAGAGTTTTCAGAATTGCCAATTGGGCCGGCCTATCCAAGCGAGCTTTTGTGTGTGTGTGTGTGTGTGTGTGTGTGTGTGTGTGTGTGTGTGTGCGCGCATGCACTAGGGGGGTGGGGAAGGGGATGGATGCGTTGTGTTTCCTGTGTCGCAGTTTACTGTTTTTTAGAGCAAGAAAAATGGGCTTATGTAACGGTCATGTGATTTAGCCAGAAATAGTGGTGGGGCTACAGCTGCTGCCTCTCCTCCTGCAGCTCGGTTCCTTGGCTTTTGGCAGCAGCCAGAAAGACACTGCGCACTACTCCTGCTAGCTCAGAAAACAACTTCTGCTCAGTCCTAAACACAAATTCAAATACTGTACTGTAGATGCAACAAAGGCAATGGACAGAATTTACAAACTGCATGGAAACTTCAATGCTAAAACAAAAGTCTATGCAAGGAATATCAGATACGTCTGAAGATAAAAAAAAAACAATCATACAAGGCGAAAATGCAAGGAAAAACAGATATATAGGCCCTACATTAACCTGCAAACATGTGCATGCACTCAACCATATACATCATCTGAGATGTATACACAATTTTACTGTAACATCAAGCCCAATAGAGCTAATACACTCACTGGGGTCATTGGGGTCACTTCACCACATTTTACCTCTCCATCTGGGCTTTGTGGTGATTTTCATGTGCGTGTATTAGTTGGTAAAGCAGATACAACATTTGTTTTTTTCAAATTGCCAAGTGGAGCAGCTTTGGCTGTGTGTGTGTGTGTGTGTGTGTGTGTGTGTGTATGAATGTGTGTGTGTGTGTGTGAGAATGGGAGTGAGAGAGTGAATGACTGTATGTGTGCACGAGCTTGAGCCTGCCTGTGTGTGGGCGTATGGCACTGAGGCTGGCGGACGTGTGGAAAAAGGGAAAAAGGATGGATGGAGATGCAGGCGTAGAGATGGAGAAGAGTGGAGGAGGAGAGAGGAGCTGTACAGTAAAGAACTAGTGGAGTGGAAGGAAGCACTCTGAAATGGGAGATCATTGGGTTTAGCTAAGGGCTAGGCAGGAGGCAGGAGGGATTCTCGCCATGTTAGCATCACTGTCAGGAATAGTCTAGCTGCAGCCAGTGTCCTGGTTCCAACGAATACTAATACCCTCATGCCACATAATGTAAAATACACCATTAGTCATGCGTTGTGGAATGTGAAAGCAGAATAATCACAATTTCAATCATTTTCACAGTGATAATCCTGAAATGTAGATCTCTGATATTGTTAAGATATTTCACGGGTTCCTGGGTTGACCTACATTACAAACAGCCACCGACAGAGATTCTACAGTAGAATCAAAACATTCACTTCTGTTCATGTGATCACATTTATACAAATATTATTTAGCCACCATTCTCTTCTTTACTGCACATCACAGCTGCTGTTCTATGTCAAACTGCATTTACGGTTCACTATCATACTGATGCTGTGTCTTGTCTTTCTGTAGGTCAGCACAACTACCTGTGTGCCGGGAGAAATGACTGTATCATTGACAAGATTCGAAGGAAAAACTGCCCGGCATGTCGCGTACGGAAGTGTCTCCAGGCCGGGATGAACCTAGGAGGTGAGGAGTCACACCCTCATTACGGATTTGCTCTGTCACATGTCTCAGATGTGACATTTGAGTCAACTTTGCTTATAAGAAATGATAGATATGGAAAAGCAGGTCTAGCTGTACTCACAGGAGGCCCGCGGATGCTGAGTCATATGTTTGTTTGTGTGTGTGTGTGTGCGTGCATATAGCATATCTGAGCACAAAACAGTATGCATAATGCATCCACTGAAGGTTTAGATCTACAGTACTCTATATGATGTCAGCTGAAAAAACCTTCAGACAAGTTACAGTATTGTAAGGAAAGACAACAGTGTAATAAAGAGGGATGTAGAATTAAAAAATTTTTATTGCCACTGGATATGCCAATTCAGGGTCGCAGCGGCATACACAAGGCTAACGGCATACTTGATAGGTTTTCAGTCCATTAGAGTAATTGAAATTACAAATTCTGTGCTCGCCAAAGAAACTAAATTTAAACATGAATGTAAATGTTTAGCTAAATTTGGTAGCGCTGTCAAATTACTAGGAGGAAAAACATGCACACAGCCAGAGTTGTCTGCTTCAAGCTTTTAAGTGAATTATTTGTGATTGTTCTAAATAAATCCAAGGTAAAATCTCTTCAAACTGGAATGATATGTATCCAAGCAGCGGTGAGAGGAGTTAATTAATGCCTACGTACTAGCTGCACCCTCTGTGATTTCAGATTCCTTGCCTTTCTGTCAAAATGAACCATTTAAAGAAATTACTGTAAAGTTGTTTTTCTTAATGCTCATCACCTATTTATCATAGCCTGTGGCATGTGATAGTAAAACTTTTTTTTTTTTTGCCATTAAATGTTCAGCAATTACATCGATTTGGATATTCAATGGGATGAAAGTGTCAAATCAATGAATATTGAATATCTTAATCCTTGGGGATATTTTAGCACTTTAAAAAGATTATGTAATTTATCTAAAGTACTATACAGTAGGCTACTGGTGTATTAAAAAGTCTGTCATCTGGAACTGCACTCGAATTGTCTGCTGTCATGTCAAATAAAGTTTAATTGTATAGCCCAATATCACATAAAAGATGTTCATGCCCCCAACAGCAACAACTCCCAACCTATCTAACGTAATGTTTTAGTAAATAGCTACGAAATTAAGGTTCCCATTTCTTATTTTTCCTCATAAGAGTTTTTTTCTGATGAACTGATGACGTTATTGAGCTTTATTAAACGGGAGAATCATTAAAACACGTATTGTTATGCACAGTTAAATGTGCAATGAAAACGCAGGTGTTCATAGAACATAAACACTTTCAATTAATGACGCAATGTAACAAACAGAGGACTACTATTATCAGTGCAGTATGAAATGTAATGTATCTGGAGGAATTGCTAAAACCGCAGTCCGATTGCTGGGTTATTGTCAACAATCATAAAATACACTTAAAGTGAAGTGCTCACAATGAGGGCAAAAAAGACTAAGTACTAAAACATGTCAGTAGTGTGGATACTGTTTTGTTTTTACATTTTGTTCAAGGCCTATGCCTTTGAATGTTAAAGCCAACACATTCATCCTGGAACCAATCCAAATCTCTGATAGTAAAACATAAAATAAACAAATGAGTACTGTTTGTGAAATTCCATTCCAGAAAATCACTTAATGATACATTTTCTGCACCGTAGATGCCTATTTTTAATGGCTGATTCGACCTGCTTGAATATATTTCAGTCAAAAAAACTATTGTGGAACTGATGTATTATTGAGTTAATACAGACTTTAAACAAAGTCCTTTTTTCTTTTACTTTGGATGGGAGGAAAATGTGCTCTGGTTTAATAGCATTTCTTTAAACCAGTCAGAGTCGTCATGGGCAGTGCTAAACTCCGCACAGAGACGCTGTGTCGTGTGAGAGAAAACTCAGATTAAACAGATAGTCTAGCTAGCTGTCACAATTTATAATGCAGATATCTGAGGAACAGTCAACAATAGTCCTCATAAATCCACTAAATTCAAAATTCAAACACAAGGAAAGCGGAAGGAAACGGAAAATACACACATCCAGCGGAATTTCCTGCAGCACCAGAGAGCAATCAGCGGAAGTGGAACGCAAAGGATATAGACTACTGCTTGGATGAAGGGCAGTCTTATAAAATGCTATATGAGCAGCAGCAGTGTTGAAGTGATATTTGGAGCAGTATAGGCTAAATGCAGCAGAGCAGAGCAAAAAAAAAAAAAAGACACCCACAATGCCTGGCTTACCTTTGCAAAGGTGCACAACATTTTTTTCACAAAGCCTATTAGACCAGACTGGGCTTTTTTGGTATGCCAGAAAAAGATTTTGTATTCTCTAATACATACAGTATTATGTCAAATGCAGTATGCCAAAAATACCAGAATGTCCTACTGCTTCCAGTCAGATTTTGTAGCAGGCAAGCCAGCATGGTTTTCTAGATATTCTGACCCACAATCGCAGCATTTATAAACAAGACAGTTCAAGTTATGAAGAAGAACAACATCCTAATTCTATGCATAGATGCAAATGTATACCTTGTAAGGGCAGCTACAGTAAAGAAAAAGTATGTGATTTGGCCCATGTATATTTAGATAGACAGTATGAGATACTTTACATTAAAGCAAACAGGTTCTAGTAACAACCCCAAATACTAGTATGGGCCTAGGAAATTTGCATATGTACCCTTTAAGTAAAAGATCTGCATACTTTTTCCACCACCAGGTTGAAGTCAAACCAATCTGGCCCATAGCTAATATAAAATACATTAGCATAATAACAATTGAAAAGCAAAATTAGCTTAGCCAAACCAATGTGAATAACAAGATCCTGATAGGAGCATAAAATTAGCCAACAGATGGTGATGCACTTATCAAATAACAACTAAACAGATGCAATAACCAGTGAGTAAGTAAGTAAAGATGTATTAACTTATTAATAAATCGGTTCTGTAAACAAGTGCTGCAACAAAGCTGAAACACAACTGAAAAAAATACCAACAGCAACACCAGCCACATAAAGTAGCATTTTGCTTTAGCATGTTAGCTAGCAAGAAGCAAGACTTACTTTTGTGAGATGAAGCAGTGATTCCCTGGCATCTCAGCAGTAGAACATCCTTAGGTAGAGAGACTCTGAGAAGGGAGAACTACAGGGTCCCTCTTGAGGTAAAGTTTGTGGACAACAGTGAATGACCTTCCAACAAACAGAATATGGGAATATACATATAGCAGCAGCAGCTAACATTAGTATAAATGCTGCATCTACTGTATAACACTGATAGAGGAAAATACAGAGGGCATTGTTGCACAGGGGGTGTTAAATGTAAGTTAGATAGTGTTGTGTGCAAGTATGGCAGCACAGCTGGAGTTATTAACCTGAACAAGCTGAGAGGCTTGGCTTATAGGCCCTTCTCACAGCAGCCATTTTGAAATGTCATTGTTGGGCAAACACAGGTGAAATTAATTATGGTCCCGTTCAAATGAGTGTGTCACAGCCATTCCAGTGAGCTAGCGCCTGCATGCTAGCTAGTAACAGGGCCCTAGACCTGTAAAATAGAACAGGACCATAATTAATGTTATTAATTAGTTATTGGCATGTCAAAATGGCTGCTGTGAAAAAGTCCTGTTGTATGAATGCATGTAGACTATGTTTATCTTTTTTCTTGGCTTGTTTATTATCCCTCAAAGATCAAAATTAAAAGTAAATTAAAGTAAATTAAACATAATTATTGCAACTTAGTTTTTACTAGACTTCACTCGAGATGGACCCTTTTACAATTTTTGACTCACATACTAACATTTAGAGTTACAACTTCCCAAAAGTAACTTCCTTCAAATACAGAAATAACTAAATTCTTGTACTTGTACAGTGCGAATTTGATCATCACACCTTACAGTTACAGTGAGAAATAAAAAAATCACATTGGTTTAAAATTAAGCATTTAATAGCAGTACACATTGTTAACAAATGCCGCGGACTTGAATGTTTGCATCCAGATACTAAGTATTTTAAATAATATATATATATATATATATATATATATATATATATATATATATATATATATATATATATATATATATATATATACATATATTGGCTTATTATTTGATTGCGTCTGGGCCCTTTTACACAAATTTCTAATAGCTTACCAGGGTGACCCATTTTACATATCTGCATAATGTATTATGATTGTACTTGTTTTTTAACTTTTCTGAATACAATTAAACTGAACTGTACAGTATCTGTCACATTGTAATTATAACCTCAGATTATAGATGTAAGAAATGCCACAAACAAAATTCTTTAATGAGGGTTTTTATGTTCCCCACAGCACGGAAGTCGAAGAAGTTAGGGAAGCTAAAGGGTGTCAGCGAGGATGTTCAGGGCTCTAAGGATGGCCAAACTGCCACAGGAGGGGTTGGAGGCGGTTACCTATCCTCAGAGAAAGATCTCACAGCCAGCGCTGCCAATGCCCTGGTGCCCCTCGGACCTGGGGTCACACCTTTTCTGCCGCCCTCCATCTGCAGTGTTTTGGAGCTGATTGAGCCTGAAGACGTGTACTCTGGTTATGACAACACGCATCCTGACACCGCTGACCACATGCTGTCCAGTCTCAACCGCCTGGCCGGAAAGCAGATGGTACGCATGGTGAAGTGGGCCAAAGTACTTCCAGGTTAGTGACCACTAGAGCGGTGGGCCGAGTCCTAAATGCAGTGCACTCACAAATATGTGTAAAGAAAACAAGGTGTGTAAATCACATTTTTAAAGGTTTTTTTTTTTTACGATGATTACGGTTTAGGTTGTACTACGAGTCACATTATTTCCCACAATGCTTTTAAAAGTCAATGAAAGGTTAAGGAAGGCTACTGTATATTCATTAGATTTAAATAGCATGCAAATCCAATAAATTGTATATTTTCAGTGCAATACACTATATGTCTTTGGCCATGTAAGTTATTATATTGATAATGACTTTATTGGTAAACAAATGGAATTAAGTCTTTTTTTGGATGAGTCAGATAAAAGGGTAAATGGTAAAAACATCAGTCTTACAAATCAGGGGGAGTTTATTGTATAATTTTGGACTGCAGGGGTTTAATAAACACATGCCTACATCCGCCTACAGCAACACAGCTAGTTCTGTCAGGGCAAACAGTTTTATTTTAAGTTTTAGGTCAGGAAATTATCCCGTAAAGCTTCAAGAAGATTAAAAAAGAGAATCCTATTTTACCATTTAAACGAATCAAGATTAAGATTCCCAAACAGAACTCATTTACATCTTCGTTGTCAGCTGTTATGTTAAACAGAAGATCTAAAGTTTTTTTTAAATTATTTTTTCCCCAATAAACCAGATCACTGTAAGAAAATATAAAATGTTTTAAAAGGGATAAACAAGTTGCCCTAAAATGCCAGTCAGTGGGAGACAGTGGAAAGATGCCTCACAGGTAGCTCTTTGAGGCTGTTTAATTTGCTGTATTGCAAATATTTGATACCTCTACGGTGTCTGCTTGCCATATCCGGACATATAAATAGAAGGGGAGCCAGACAGAAGGGTCAAAATGAGTACCTTCGACTTTCAGATATGCCACTGCCTGCATTCAGCTAACATTTGGATGTACCAGGTCTAACACACAGAGGAACATGGAAAAAAAATTGTCAGTACCAGCAATATATTCTTATCAATGGGAGCTACATTATTAGCACATACTTTTCTGATGTCTAGATATCTCAAGTAACTTGAAGAGTGAATATTGAAGACATCAAACTCTATTAAGTACATATTTTCATTATCAGCCAGCCCTGTACTGAATACACACAGTCAAGCCAGGCATTTGACATACCTTTTCTACAAATGTATTTTACTGTTTTACTAATTATTGTATTTTGCAGATTGACATGCATATTGACTAAGATAGGCCCTAAGCTTTGATAAGTTGTTTACGTGTCCTCAGTTGGCCTATGTTTTGAATGAGGAAGAGTTTCTTGCCAGAGTTTGATTGAGAGGTTGGCAAGTTTCCTATTCAACTCTATTTTTGGAGTTCTATAGACAACATGCCAATAACTGGAGGCCTTGTAGGATTTGCATAAAACAAGAATGGGTGAATATTTCTCAGTGGTTATCATGCCTAAACAAATATTGCCACAGAAAAGCAAACTGTAGCAAAGACACACTTTACCCAATGCATGTGAACACATGTACACAAGTATACATGCTACATTTTGTCTGCTACATTTAAACATAGTGCTTTCTTTTCAACAGCGTCATCTGTTTCTGCTATGTGTCTTGTTTTTGTGTGTTAGGTTTTCGGGGCCTGCCCATTGAGGACCAAATCACCCTGATCCAGTACTCATGGATGTGTCTGTCCTCCTTTTGCCTCAGCTGGCGCTCCTACAAACACACCAATGGACAGATGCTCTACTTTGCCCCTGACCTCATCTTTGACGAGTAGGTCTTCACTTCCGAATCTGCAGTATACCGCACACACCACGCTGATGTTATTCAAGTGTACCAGTCCTGACATTTAGCAGTGACCCAGATATTAAATATTTTTTTGTCATGCATAATTTATATGATCTTCTTTTCAAAATGTAAAAGACGAGGTCACATCAGTTCCATTTCACCTGTTTTTAAGTAACAAGCACCAAAATAGAACATATATGATATAAAATATATTTGATGTTGTCTGATCCCCAACACACAAACGTGTCTATTACAGATGTAAGAAAGAATTATTTGTTTTTCAGAGTATATAATTAGTAGATACAGTTCAAAGCTATCCAAAGGCAAAATTATTTTTTTGCGGTGATGAGGTTTTTAGGAAGTCGTGTACTTAAAGCAAAGGTAATAATTTTGCACTTGATTTCTGGGACTTCGCGGGGAAGTACTTTTGTACTTTTTGCTGGTTTCTTAATTGCGTCAAGCACAGGCGATCAAAGCCTAGCCAGGGCAGTCAATGGTCCACTTGTACTGTGTTAATATGTTTGAACAGGGGAGCAACATGGGCCTTTTCTCATTGGAGCTGTGGTGCATGACCGCTGATGAATTGAATGTAATAGAATTAATCAAAAATGAGAATAGCAGCCTCTGTAGGCACCCGCTGAAGAGGAGTGGGTTCAGTCAGGGGCAGGTTTGAAAGCTCCAACTAATAGCTTGTGTAAGTCAATGTCAGTGGGTCAGTTTGTCCCAAATAAACAAATAAATAAACAGCAGCGCAAATGCCATTGTGCAACACAGCTTCAGGCTCCGTGAGCCTGTGTTGTATCACAGTGAGCTTAGTACAGTTGGTAAAGCATTAGATTGCCACACCAGAGATCCCCTGATCCTCTAATCAATTTAGTGCCAAGTGGATCACAGTTTATTAAGAACGACGTGTTTCCTTCTGTGACATGACAGCCGCTTTTGTAGAAAATCTTATTTTGTGATAGAGACTTGATGGTTTGCATCATTTCTGGAAGAATTTAGTTGGGAAAATGTTCTAGCAGAGGACAATATTGTTACACATGCATGTATATGACAAATTAAGATGAATGTTTTGCAGAGAAATTAAATTAAGTTTTTATTTTTGCTGTACAGTATGTTGCTGATGCTGTATATGAAGCATTTACTACAAGCCTGTCCAATTGACCAGCTGGAGATGGTGGTGGCCTGGATGTCACTGCCATCTCCATTGTGTCTTTTTGGGCCTGTTATCAGGTCGAGGTGTGTTGCTTGCTTGTTGTTAACGTACAGTATGTTGTTTTGTTCATTGATAACTCTGTCAAAAAATGAGGACATTAGTTCGAAACTTTGCTGATTCCATTCTTTAGGGGTCGGGCAGTTTATACGTGTTTCCATAGCTACTTAGTGCTTATTGACCCAGGGCATTAAAGCATTTATTGAATAGACTGTCCACTCACTTAGCTATTAGAATGGAATCTGTCACTGATTGAGCGTAAATACTGCAAAGACAGATGTGCGTTTTAGACTAAATACAGAGCAAGCCTGCGCAATCTGTGTCATTTAGTCTTTGATGTGAAAATAGAAAACAAAGCTATTTGCCAAAAGGTTCTGGGCACTCACCCATGATTCAGTTAATGTACATGTCGGACAGGAACAATGTATCTGCTGTGTATAAAGTTAGAAATGATTCATGAACTCTAACATATAGTATAAGTAATGCTCCAAAAGCATTGGCAGTAAGTTCTACTGGCCACAGACACCGTACAGAAAAGATAAAATTCTAAATAATTTTTATATTATTTAGTTTAAAGACAGCACTCCCTGTTTGTGCCTTTACCACTGTTGAGTTTCTGTATGAATATAGAGATTTTTTTCTTTTACAGCCAAACAAATCCTTTCATTTTAGTCTATATTTTAAACATGTACAGTCACAGAAAGCAGTATGTAGTTGCTCTATTATTGGCTAACAACATGGACCGCAACCAGCAGTGGAAAGTGCACTTCCAATATCAGTTTGCAAGCTAGATAGCTAATTAACTAGTCATTTGTAGCACAATGAAGAGCTTAATGTTTACCTTTAAGTGTAAATGTCAGTCAGTGTCAGTCAGTTTAGATGCTATTCGGTGTGGTCGTTTTGTCAATACCGCTAACAAAACATTGTCCTTGGCTTGTGAACTGCAGTTACCAGTGCTAGATGAATTACATTGTGTCACTGTTCCCCTGCCAGCTCAGCTTTCAATCAAACACACACGTTGGCCCACCCACTCAGAGGCTTGAAGGCTAAAAAGCATTTCTGATGTATCTCTGTAAGACCTTTTCATCTTTCAATATTAAAAAATATGAAAACATTAAAAAAATATATATTTAGAGATTATATTTTACTGAAGACAATGACTCATTGTGATTTCAGGTAGACATTTCTGACAATAATATTGAGTTGGCTTCTTCCAGCCAAAAGTGAATCTTTCTTTTTTTTTTCCTCAGTTCTGCGCTCCTTCCTGAATCTTTTACCATAGAAACAGAGACAGAGAGTGAGTTTAAGACCGAGAGAGAAAGCGAGTGAGAGCAAGACAGAGATGGAGAGATGTAGACAGACGGGAAAAAGAAAGGGAGAAGGTGGGAAGGAGAGATTTCTGCCAGTTTTTTTTCATTCTGACCCAAAACCAGCAGCTCATTTTGGGCAGTGATTCAGCAAAATTGATTTCAGGAAGAGAGTGCGAGATAGAGAAAGAGAGAGAGGGAGGAAGAGAACGTGTGGAGACTTTAGAAACTCCAGCCCAAAGTTGTATCAAATGATGTTATGCTGCACTTTGTGAAACTGCCCACATACACAGTGCAGCTCGGCAGGGAAACAGGACTGCGTCTCTCCCAGACGTCACAGTTTAGCGGTTATTTAGTCAGGCCGACAGACTGCTGTTCCACAGAAAATACTGTAGAATCTGTCTGATCATTATGCACTCATTTCCCATCGGCTGCTTTTGGTCTCTTCTACAAAATGTTTTGTCTAGTTGTTATCAGAGTGAAGTCTCCACCCTCACTGCCTATCTAATGATGTGGTTCCACCGTATTGTGGGTAAAACCCCAAACTCTTTTGAGTCAAGCTACACCACTTGCGTTTAATTACTGTAGTCTCAATGTGATGGTGACATCTATTAAAGAGAAGTGGAATCTAAAGCCCCTGAATCTGAGGCATCTGCAGAGCACATTTTTGATTGGCTCACGCTTTACCCCTACTAATGTCCCTTTCCTGTTTTTGTGAACTATATGACGTTACCGAGATGATCTTGCTGATAAAATGTCTGTGAGAGAGAGAAGGGGAGTGAGAAAATGTTATGCGTGTCAAGCATCCTCGATTGCAATGCACACTTAATGATGTATTTTTGACACATGGATGCACATAAACCTGTTTAGTAAACATGGAAATCTCTGTGCTTAACATATATTCATGTAATTTCTTTCACCATACTTATGTTGGAAGTTACACATCCTTAAATGTGTTTAGGGTGACTAGGGTTAGATATGGGGTGTTTTGTAGGCTGCCAAATCCTTCGAAAAGTGGCGCATTTGTGCTGTGATACTGCACTGCAATCTGGGGGGATTTGGTATTCTGCTCTTAGCCCAGACTAGCAGAATCCTCCTCTGCACTGTGTGGAAATATTGTTTCACTGGGCTCCACTAGAAATGGAGTTAGGAAGGTAATGAGTAAGTCACATAAAAAAATGACATAAAATCAGAATGAGTGGGTAAATAAATGAATAGATGAGTAGATGAGTGAGTACGGATGATGGATTGTAACTAACACTAATACAGGGGTTCTGAAAGAAATACTACTTTTTGTGGAGCTTGAAATGTTTCTCCTTCCTCTCTTTCTCCAGGGAACGCATGCAGCAGTCAGCCATGTACGACCTGTGTCTGGGCATGAGGCAGGTGAGCCTGGAGTTTCTACGACTGCAGCTAACCTACGACGAGTTCCTCTCCATGAAGGTCCTTCTGCTTCTCAGCACAGGTAAGCAGTGAGCTACAGGCACTGCAAGAGCACTTACTTAATCATTATATACCCACCTGCTCAAACTGCTTTTTTCTCTCCCTGCAAGCACAAATTACTAATGGTATCATGAAATGTAATTTGAAAACTTACTTAAAAAAGTATTATGTAGTCAACATCAATTCCAAACAAGAATGACTTCATCTTTCAGTGTATCCATAACTCAAACTGACTAAATTACAAACCGTAACATTAGCGCTGTAAATGTTAAAAACTTGAATGTCCTGGCATTAAGGTATACTCACTGGCCACTACTAATAGTGATTGCTGTTCAGTACCACTCTAGACCACCCTTGTGCCCGATTACAGATGCCACATTTCATTGCAATGACTGAACTGCACTGTCCCAGTTAGGGCTGACCATGCAGATATCATTTTTTAAGCAACTCCCGCCTTTGAGAGGTGGATGCATCTGATTTCTTCAGATGCTGCATTCAAAGTCATCCCAACAGAGTTCATGTGGGATTATTCAATGTTTTTGAGATGGCCAGGTCGTCTTAAAATTATTTCTGGATTAATCTTGCTCCATGGCCGGGAGCGTTTTCTAGTTGAAAGTACCAACTTCTTGTGAGAACATGTTGCCCATAAATGGATAGTCTGCTGTGATACTCATCATGTTAATTTGGGACTCAAACCAGTGTGCTCTGCGACTTACGCTGTACCCTGATTCAACCTTTATGGTGGTGCAGTTGGAAGCAGGATTCATCAGAATCAACAGTGCTCATATTTTTAAATCCACTGATAATCTGTGGTTTATTGTGAACAGGAGATACAGTATGTGTTGTCTAGGAAATGCATTGAAAAGGTGTATTCTGTTCTGTTCCGTTCCATCCACCACACACCTTTGAGACCGTTTTGGCAGTGATCGACCGTACCCGCCTTCCCGGCACCCATGATCATGTCTTGTGTAGCGATATCTACATGCAAACAAAAAAAGGGAGCAGTGATTTCATTTTTCCATTCTCTGAGTGAGGGGTACTCTGTATTATATTTTTTAACTTTTTTAATTGCCCATGGATAAACAGAATATGTCTATCACTCACTAGAAGAAGGTCCCACTGTGTTGCCACTCTCAGCCAAACTGCGCCCACAGGCACTGCAGCTTCACAGAGAGGACGTGTTGGACCAGGTTGCTCAGTTGGAAACTGAAAGCACTGGTTTTTCCACCACCTCAACACCCTGTGAGCTGCTGCTGTCATTTCAATAGGAACAGTTAAATATTCCTGGATGGCAGCTGTGTAACAACTACACCGGCCACACCCGCTCGCAACTAATAAAAAGATCATCACAAAGCTTTGAACTACACTGGGACACACGAGACATGCTGCTGTCTAGTATTCATGCATGTCTACGTGGTACCTATCTGTGTGTGATTTGTTTGTGTCAATCAATATTTAGAGAGAGAGGCAGATGAGGGTAGGGGGGGTGGTGAGTGGGGTAGTTGAGTAAGAATTGTGGTGAGCTTTTTGGCTTTTTGAAGAGTCTGCATGCTGGCCAAACTTCAAACTCTTTGAACTTCAGCACCAGTGCCAATCAGTGGAAATATTTATTGGCAGTTAGAGGCCTCTGAAAGTGGTGTTTGAATGCTGGACTCAGATGGGCGAAAACACAACCGTGGTGAACTTAACTTCATTTTAGCATCACAACTTCTTCAATTTGACATTTACATTTTGCCCGATTAACTGACACCATTATCCAGAATGAGTAATAATGAGTGCATACAGTAAATGTGCTGTATTTATATAGTGCTTTTCCAGTCTTAACAACTGCTCAAAGCGCTTTTACATCTACAGGAAACATTCACCATTCACGCACATTCATACACTGTGGCCGGGGCTGCCGTACAAGGTGCCACCTGCTCAGTAACTCGGGGTTCAGTGTCTTGCCCAAGGACACTTCGACAATGACTGCAGGGGCAGGGATCGAACCACCAACCTTCTGATTAGCAGGCAACCACTGATACCACTGAGCCACAGCTGCCCCAGTAGAAGAAGTTAATAGTTCTGTATCATTACCATTACAAACAATTGATGGTCGAAGCTGCTCAGACAATGTAGCAAGTATGTCAGTGGCTTTGAACTAATCATGTAGATCCAATTTTAATCAAATTAATTGAAAAATAAATTTAACAGAGCAACTGAAACTCATGCTTATCAAATAGCCATTACTATCAAGTTTGACGACCTTTTTTTGTCAAAAAGAATTCCATTTGGTCGTCTTTCCTGGGTCTAGTTCCGATCCATTTTTGCAATACAGAAAAATAGATCAGACTTCAAATGCAATCTTGTAGTATATTAACCAAAATATGAATTGATTTGAAAGTTATGTTATGAAAACAGCACACCTGCAGTCCGACCCTGCTGGAAGGCAGTTTCTAGACACTACCCATAACTTATACAAGTTATTATTTTCAATGATTGGTGGGTTGTACTTACAGTAGCACATACTGTATATAGAATAGAAAGTATGTCTGTCAGTAGATTGTTAAACGTACAATATATCCCTGACCGATGGCATAAGGTTGGTTTATAGTACAGGGACATATGGAAGAGGTGGAGATGGAATGCATTTTCCATACAAAAAACTCAGTGTTGTTGAGTCATCTGGAAGCAGGAGAGCTCCAGTTGGACTTCAGCTATTGGATGTTGGGAGAGAGGAGGAAGAGAAAGACTACAGAGAAGATGAGAAACTAAGAGAGAAAAGGGAGATTTAAAGAGTGAAATCAGACTAATGTTGACAGTAAGACCATGTGTTGGTGAGAAAGAGACAGGTGCATAGCTATGGGGAGAAAAGAAAGAGAATACAAAGGGGGTTGGCAGAGCTGGTCCTTCTGTTGCTGCGGCCTCCCTCTCTTCTCCTCACTGGTCCTCTGGAGGTTTTCCAGAGAGTCCTGCTGTACTTAATAAAGGCCAGTCAAGTGCCAGGCAATGCTCCAAGACCTGCTATTTTTCTTTACTTCCTTCAAACCCAGAGCTGGTATTTGGAAGGAGAGGGTGCGGATAAAAGAAGCTGGGATACAGAACTGAACCAGTGAATTCAAGGTGCTTCAATCTGCTCCAGTTATTTCATGTAGTCAAAATATAGCCCTAACATATAAAGAGAGAAGGGGAAGAAAATATTCATCGAGTGCTTTGTTTTTTAATGTGCAGCAGATACATTCCTGTATTCTATAGAGGCTTGATAAGCATTTCAGCAAAAGCATTTCTTTTTTGTGGCACTTTAGGAAGCTCTCTTCGTTACATTCATTCAGAGGTTATGCGCTGGCCTTGTGGAAGGAGTAGCGGCAGAAATGTTTACAGAAGAGTTGTCAGAACTTGTCAGCTGAGCAAGTACTATGGAGTCTCTGAGTGTGTGTGTGTATGCCTTTAGGCTGGTTTGAAAAATGTTGCATTACAGCAGAGAGAGAGAGAGAGAGAGAGAGAGAGAGAGAGAGAGAGAGAGAGAGAGAGAGAGAGAAGGGCTGTTATTCCTTTCTGACTTTGGTTTTCATTGAGCCTGTGGCATCTCGTGACCCTGTTTGGATTTGGTACAGGAGCGTTGGCCTGCACAAGCCAGTTACACTCCTCACCTACACACGAGTAGAACATATTGCTAGATTATCTCCATTTTTTATTGTTCTCCTATAGCCTCATTCACATTTCAAAAGCCTGTTCATTTTAAATCATGTGATAATTTTTTTCAGTCTATCCAGTCATTACTTTTCTTGGGTGATATTTAGATTCAAATTTCCTGATGGACAACGCTTTCTTTAATTGTTACAGGAGTCATGCTCAGGGCTAGTTGTAGAAATGACCTAATGAAAGTATCAGGTATTATATATCTTAAATCTCTGGCAGTTTGGTATGTACCACCAACCTAGAGCAGGAAGCTGCATGTCCTTCAGCGACACACATGGTAAGGGCATCTCCTAGCTGCATGAGTTATGTTTGCCTCTTTGTGGTATGTGCATTAGAAAGAGAGCTTTCCTGGGCTTTTGGTACAATAATGCAGCTGCACGAAATATAACCTAGTTGAAAAGGCTCTACACCTGCAGCGAGCATCCATTTTAAAGCAGCGAAGGCGATATAAATGTCCTATTTTGGGGCCGTTCATGGTAACGCCAGGTTGGTTTCTAATCAAGGCGTATGTGGGTCAGTGGGAGGAAAACAAAAGGTCTCTGGGTCTGGGCGGCCCTGGGATTTAGCACATTCTCACCATGTCAGACATGAAATAAAGTGCAGAAATCACGGTCTTTGCACCAGGGTCCAATTTGTTTTCATATCTGCTTTCCTCTGCCTCATATGACATGCTTGAAGGTGATTGTGCATCACAGTACGGTGATGAGAACGACATAGAAAAAGACAGATAGAGCAGACGTGATGAAGCTAGACAAACACACACACTTAGATTTATTGACCTACAATGATCTGTTTTCCAAAAGATTCAATAATAACTGACATGAAGCAGGATTTTGCTTATGGCTATTCATTCTGCAGGAATCACAACAGGTCCTGTCAGTTGCTGCTTTTCGCTAGTGGCTACTCAAACGTACTCAAGAAGCACATGATTTAGTTTTTAAAGGGAAGCCATTCAAACCATTATGGGTCCAAATTTCACATTCTGCTCAACAATATATTTTTGTTAGTTTTTATAAACACTATAAAAATGTACAAGACATTAAAACCACCGTCTATTCGACCATTAGTTTTCTATACTGTAGCTGTTGACGTGGGATTCGGAGCTTCTTTGGGCTTTCTTCACTGATGAAACATGAATGACTAATAGCTATTTGTCAGAGAGGTGAACCGCACTGCAGGACGAGATACCATCTATCAACAGAAAATGAACTGGCAACTATTATCAAATTAATTTTTAACATTTAACAACAGAATTAACATTTCTCAATTAATAATTATATCATGCGATTGTATACTGAATATGTGGCTGTTGGTGGGACAAAACAACATTTTATAGACTAACCGATTAATCGAAAAAATAATCAACAGATCAAATGATGAAAATAATCAGAATTTGCAACCCTATTCCACATAAAAATTCTAATTACGTTTTGTAATTACCGAATCTGTATCCATTTTACCTGGCTGATTATTAACACTTATTAAGTCGGAGTGGAAGTCGTGGATACAATCTTCCGCCATGATGTATGTAATGTTATATTGTGATATAGTTATGTTTCTGGGAAATGAATTAGAAACTGTTGATGGGTAAATAACCAGAACAGAATGCCTGCTTTTGTCTAACAGCCAATTAAATATCTTACAAATCGAGGTACAGTACTTCAGCGACTCTATGCAAAAATCATGTTACCATAAAGCATTCCCACTCATTGATTTGCAGCCTTGCCTGAGATGGCCTGACACGCACAGGCATTAAAGGCAAAGCTGCTTTGGTACGATTGTACCTCATGGTATACTGTATATCGTCATATCTTAGTCTTGGCTGAAGGACAACTGAAGGCGTTCCCTCAGACTGATCTGAGGTGTGCTCTTTGAGAGGCGAGGTGTTTCTTATTCTGGTAGCCAGCAGCTGAATGTCTTTTAGTGATTTGGCAGACTTCCACATCTGTGACTTTGTTCTACTGCACAGTGAGGGAGAACGAGTGAGTCAGAGAGAAAGACATTGTAGACATTTTGATACATCCTCATGGTGCAGTGTCTGTATATCATTCTTCACTCCCATTACATTGCCTTTTTATTTAAAGTGCATTGTTGCCACCATCCAAATCATAATGATGGGAATGGAGGTTGCAGTTATTTAACAGTTCTGGTTATTGAACAAACAGCTTGATGCATGAGGTTTGGTTGACAAAATCATTAAGCTCCCAGGGCTGCCGCCTGAAAGTCGATGAGTCGAATCATCTGTCGGTGACCTTTCAGTGGAGAAGGGAAAAAATATTTTCACCTCATTATGAAACTGTGACGGGCTGCATTTGACCCCATTTGACTTTTTTGGATGTGGAATCATCACTGAAACACATGCCAATGGATTATCAGATAGCCAGACAGTTTATAAGAAGAAAAAGAAACAAATGTTCAAATCTTATCTGTATTGATTTTTCTTTTGCTGTCACTGTTGCCGAGATAACTTTTAATCAATGCCTTCCAGTAGCTCAGTTGGCTTTCATGAATCAGTCGCAAACAAATTACTTCTTGAAATGGTGAAAGTGGTTGTAATGAATTGCTAAATAGGCTCAGATTGTCAACTGGAAAACTGTCAAAAAAAAAGGCCATGGTGTGGGAGTTGGAGCGTAATTCACTGAACACCTCTAATTACCCTTTAGACAGTTATACATTTCAACATGTAAGGAACACACTGACGTCTGTACGTGGCTTAGCCCATTAACTGCAAATGGTGTTTAATGAGCATTTTTTAAAGTTAACCCAACATTTTGGGACTTATACAGACTAATTTCTGTATAGTAGGAAAACTAAGTCAGAGAAACTTGAAAGTAGAGAAAGGTAAACCATTAGAGTGAGCTTTCAGTAATTTCATTCTTTTTAACGTCACTTTATAAACGCATTTCTCAACATGAATGTGCCTTATTTCAAATTTAAACTAACTTTGACAGCAAAGAATTAATTGTTGGATGCTGAAAAGTAACTCTTTTATTATTTTTCCAATAAATCAGGTAGTCTTATTAAAATCACGAGACCATACTTTTTTAAAAAACATTTTTACATCATTTGTTTACTATTATTTGTCCTATGGGTTTATTTATGTTAGGTTTATTACAAACATTTATAACATTGCTTGCAATGGCTTTTTACAACCAGAGACATTAAAGTGATAACTACCTCTGTGTAAACAGCAACACTTTTGATGGTTGACATCATCTCACAGTGGTCATACTGCCCAACTCTACATCCAACTAAATGTCCATTGTGATAAATTAAAGTCTTCCAGATCCATCGGTAAAGGTTTTGTAAACTGTAAAACATGCAAATCTACCGGTATAGACCAACAAACTGCCCAGTATCCACACAGACCTCATATCAGTTGTTTTTTGTGTCAATATTGGATCATAACACTAAAACCCAGATTGTTGTCCACCCAATAAATCCAGCTGATGACAGAAGGATTTGTTTTGTTCACCAGTTCCCAAAGAGGGTCTGAAGAACCAGGCGGCATTCGAGGAGATGAGGGTTAATTACATTAAGGAGCTCCGGCGTTCAGTGGGAAAAGCAACCAACAACTCTGGCCAAACCTGGCAGCGCTTCTTCCAGCTCACCAAGCTACTGGACGCCATGCATGATGTAAGTACCCTTGCCCCGTCTGCTTCCAATGCCAATGGCCTACAGGACCGCACAGGCTTCCCTTGGCAGCCTCTCGGTAAGCCATGTCTTCACACACGAAGCGTGGGGTCCAGTGGCACTTTGGGGCTTCTAATATCCCTGGATGTGTTTTGAGTAAAATGGCAGCATAGTGGATTAGGATAATGCATTTACTTAGCGGTTCAATAGTGCTGGGACTTGGAATAAGGATTATTGCATCCCAATCTCTCCCTACGGGGGAGGTAGTTTTGGAAAAGAAAGTGACCAGCCTGTATTGGTGAATGGAACAGAAGGGGATCAATGCCAGCTCACAGTTTATTGGAGCAGAGTACACAGTGGGCACTGGAGTAAATGTGCTAAATCACTATTCTTTTTTTTCTTCTTTTGCATGGGTCAACCGGTATGTGGCATAACAACAGTGTAGGCAAAGCCCCATTAATTGAGAGTCAGCAAGCAAGGGGTCACAGAGATTAATGGCCACTGAGTAAATGGGGCTAGTGTTGAACATAGGACCCTTCTTTAGAGGAGGGCTGTCTAGAAAAAAATCAGTGGTGCCCCCAAGTGGTGAGCTGAAAAGAGTTGTAAAGGGGTCAGTGCCAACCCGTAATGTAAACAAATACGAATATGAAACTCATATGAATATACAGTAATGTACTTAAATTCTCACATTTATAGAAAAAGTTCACATATGAGTCATAACATCCTATAAAATTTAGAAAAAACTACTAATATAGTATGTTTCTCATCAAACTGTGTGTCTGTGTTGTCCAGCTGGTGGGGAACCTGTTGGACTTCTGTTTCTACACCTTTCGTGAGTCCCAGGCCCTGAAGGTGGAGTTCCCTGAAATGTTGGTGGAGATCATCAGTGACCAGATACCAAAGGTGGAGTCAGGCCTCACTCACACAATCTACTTCCACAAGAAGTGACTCACTTAGCAGTCGGGACAGAAGAGGCATAAATAACTGGAAGAGAGGAGGAAGAAAAGAAGATGTGCGAAAAAAAGGCCAGACGAGTTGGCTCGCACCCGGTCGCCCAGTATGGCAGCGTCCTCGCCTTAGATGGGAAAAGTCAAGTGACGCGGTGACAGAATTTAAAAGGGGAGAACTGATTTGACCCCGCAGTCACCACGAGGGTGGTCAGAGCTGTGAATAGTTCATAGAGCCGAGCGTGACACGCTGAGAAGGACTTGAGATAAATGTGACAAAGCATCCTGGAGTACCCCACCCCGTGCCCCCCCTTGCCCCAAAGACGATAACACTATTTTCTATGGAGATAAAGCCATACAGTTGTTAGGATGCGCTAGATACAGTCACTGCGTTCGCACACGCGCACACAAGTAGTGGGAAATTGATACACATGCTGTCCACATGCCTTCACACGAATGCACAGATGCACTCCACATGCACTAAAATCTGATTCCCTTACAAATCTAGAGAGCAAGTCTTTGCAAATATGTAATGTGGCTTATGCAGTCTTTCACACATAATAGCACTATAAAATTATAAAAAGATATGCTAATACTTAGATTTCGCTTTGCAGTGTAGCAGCATACTGCAAGACTACAGGGCAAAGGACATTATGAGGAGGCAGAAATTCTAGACTGTAAGGTGAAAGGTCTATTTGAATATACTCCAAGGGCTATACAAGCATCATCATAAGTTGAATAGTTACATTAAATCTAAAAAGTCCAATTTTGAATCAATCAGTCATAACAGCCATCATTAACCTTCACATACTGCGTTTTTTAAAATTAAATGATGTAGTAAAACAATCAAAACTAATATGCAAATGTCCAAAGCTAAAGCTGTTAAATTAAAAAAAAATTTTCTCTTGTGTAAAGAAAGCTTGCACATGAAGCTCCCATGTCATAAAGTCGTTATTTTAGACGTTGTGTAGAATTAAGACAATACTGATGAGCGATTTTACCTTTGTGCAAAAATGGTCAGGAGTGTCACAGAATGGAAAACATCACGCATTTACGGAAATAATTTCAGTAGAGTCCGCTGGTAATGGATTTGACTGAGGTGCATCCATAGTAATTGTGTTTTGTGTTATCTCCAGAGCAGCTGTCCAAATGTCTGTTTTTACTCACAATGAAGCAAAACCAGCCCTTTGTGAACCAACACTTATCTACTCTTCCCAGAAATAATAAAAAGCGTTTTATAAAAGTGTGTTGCAAAGGTTTAGTTTTTGACAAGCCAGTCATTTTTCATTAAGGTGCTTCATTTTTACAAAGCCAGGCAAAGCATAACATGTACAGTAACGCGTAGACAGTCCATACTGTACAATACACTTATATGGACATGCAGTTTAAACACATACTCTGTAAAGTTGATATAATCCAAAATGGAGCATTACTCTGCAGTGCTTACAGCAAACGGCTAATGTATCAAAAAACAGGCAGGTGTGTATAGGTATTAACAAATTCTTAAAACACATTCTATTCAGCGGTTGTACAGAAGATGTTTTGAGGTACATGTGGATGAATGCTTGATGAAGAACTGTTGGTACTGTATTATCATATTTCCTAATTTAGTTGATTTCCTTACTCTAATCATTGGGCCAAGTACTACTATTTTAGGTATGGAAGGCCCAGTCGTCTGGACCATTAACTTTTCTCACACCCCACTGGTTTTTGGGTAGTTGTGGAATACTACTATGATGCTACTGAAAAGCGATAGAGCCGCTAGATGAGAATACAGTGGGGGCGTCTGATTATTTGTTTTGTTTTTTTTGTGCCCTGTGAGTGTGTATTTACATTTTGTGTGTGTGTGTGTGTGTGTGTGTGTGTGTGTGTGTGTGTGTGTGTGTGTGTGTGTGTTTTCTGGCAAGCAAGCATGTGCATAGTTGATCTGCTCTTTCAGTGTGGGTATTATGCATTTTATGTTATAGGATTAGCCATATCCTATTTCCACATTTAGATTTGCACAGAGAAGATACAATGTGAAATGAGGCATTAGTGCAGCTAGCAGGAATTGTCTGTTTTGATAAGCAACTGTGATGATGCAGGAAAAGACTTTCTGCATGGTCACCCAGCCTAAAGTTAGACAACATGACATCATTAGCCCAGCCGGGTGCTGGTGTAATGTATTTGTGGCCTCGTTTCTCATAATGATGACTGTGTGGTACACCATGAGGTCTCTTCTGTTGGCGGTAATTGTGTAAAGATTGGTGTACAAAGAGATGGAGGTGGCATGAGCACAGCTGTCATTAGGGACTGTGCGCAAATTATTTGGGGGGGTTCAGAAAAGGGGGAGGTTTATGTTTTGTTTTTTTAAATGTCCCATGACATGAAAATTTCACCCAGCCTGCCTATGGTCCCCCAGTGGCTAGAAATGGTGATAGGTGTAAACCGAGCCCTGGGCATCCTGCTCTGCCTTTGAGAAAATTGAAGCTCAGATGGGCCGATCTGGAAACTTAATTTTGGGAAAGAGACTTCAGATACAGTATTAGGGGACC
>NC_045734.1:8976343-8983259 GCF_008692095.1 Etheostoma spectabile
ATATAAAAGCATCCAAAGAGCACCATGTCATGGGACCTTTAATTCTGGCTCCAGGGAGGGTAAAGGTCTAAATTTGTTGGGAGAGTAGGGGAAGGGTGTTAAACTTCTTCTTATCCCACAATTATATGATTTTCATTCATTCTGGGGTAAAAGGATTGTGATCAAGTCTATCAGTTCTCGTGATGATTTTTCTTGTCAGTGGCTTTTATAGACCCAACCATTTAACAGCTCTTTATTCAAAAATAGAGACCATTTTCTCTATTTTTTTTTATGCTTGCCACAAACATGATTTTAATTTATTGATAGGGAGGGTCCAAACTAAGTATTTATAATGCTGTGTTAAGTCAGAAAGGCCTCATTTTACAATCTGTCTTTGTTGTGCATTATTGTGTTCAAGTTGTGAAGGACTTAAGCTAATCTCTCTCGGTTTCTTTATTTTTGCCCCTTTTTGTCCTTTTTAAAGAATAAAAAAATGTCTAAAGGTTCATAGGATGAATGGGAAAGTATTTTTGAGAGAATTATATTTTGCTGGAAAACAATATTTAAGTACTTTGTCTAAAAATGATATCCTTTTTGTAAAATGAAATGTTAATGCATGCTTTTTGATGAGACGTTTACATTGTATTTAAAAAAGGGAAACTTGTGCCTTTTTATCTCACCTGATTTACAATTTTACAGTATATATTGTAAATAATACAGCAAGTCCTTATGTTGAGTATAGTATAAAACATTTCTACTTTAACCATCTTGTTGGATTATTGGAAAAATGTGTTTCCCACTCGCTATGTTCTGTGTGTTGGATCACAGAGAAGAATTTACAGTAAGGGTCAGTGCCAGAAAGGGCCAAATAGAGAAATGAATGTAACATACATTTTGAGAGACTTATGGAACTTACTACCTGAATGTTAGAGAGAGAAAGAGTACATTTATTATCTACTTATTAAGTAAAATTATTTGATTTTGCATCATTTTTTCTTTTTTTACTTTTTGCATTGTTCAAGTGGCTCAAACAAAAAATAATAATCAAAAAGTATTTCTTATTTTGTAACAAGATGTATCAAGTGATGGATCCTTTGAGTTGTTGCTGTTGAAATGATTTCCTAACCCATGGCGGTAATGTTGATGAGCACCACAATAAAATCCAGAAATCACAAACTATTGAAACTGGGAGACGTGAAAGAAAGTTCTTGACTTTTCAGTTTTAAAATAAACTTCACACACACACACGCACACACACACACACACACACACAACAAAAAGAAATGTAGATTGTAGATGTAGAGATTAGACCTGAGATTTAGCCAATTCAAATTTGACCCTAAGAATGGTCAAATCTATACACAGATAATTACGACAATCTTATCAATAATGTTCTTAAGTCCTTGTCTGAACCTTCTGCACTCCGGGAATAAAGGCTTTGGCTAGTTCAACATTATGGGAATATACTTGGTTGCTTTCTTGCTGAGAGTCAGATGAGAAGATTTATGTCACCCTCAGGTGTGTATGGTAATTATGAAGCAACAGCAAGGAGACGTTAGCATTGCTTGGCTTAGCAAATAGCCTGAAAGCGGGGGGAAACAGCTAGCCTGGCCCTATCCAAAGGTATAAAAAAGTCCATGTACCAGCACCTCTTAAACTCAATAATTCAAATGCATCTCATTTCTTTCAGTAGAAAAGTTTTAACAATGGAGTTTTATGGGAGTTATGGGCCAGACTGTTGGGAAAGTCACTGCTCTAGGCCAATAAATAGTCCGGAACATAGATAGATAGATAAAGTTGACATTCTTAAAATACACATAATACTGCCTGACCTGCTGTTGTCATATACACCTACAAAATGCAGCTGATTAATACACACAATAAATAAGGATTAGTATACACAATAAAAAGCCCACATGTTTTTGTATAAGCAGATTGCGTAACATTTGTATGGATCCAGGCTAGCTCTTTCCTACGGTATCCAGTCTTTATGCTAAGCTATGCTAACCGGCTCCTGGCTGTAGCTTCACAACATAGCATAACAACATGTGTGAAATTAATATTCAAATACACTTCTCTGCAAGAAAGCTAATAAATGTGTTTGCCAAAATGTTGAACTATTCCTTTAAAGAAATTAAACATTTATTGGTCATTAATAATGACATAAAAAAAAAAACTTTCCATCGACTCGAGGGAGCAATGTTATCTTCAAAGCATGTCTCCTTCTAAACAAACTCCTTTCAGGCACGAATGACTCAGAATGTGTTCAACTGCTGTTTCTATCTATCGCGTCACTGTGTGTGGAGTCACGTCATTGCCATTTTCTGTTCACGGTGATGAATATGTGTAGAGAGACTAAGCCATATCTCCACAGCCATGGCAGTGCATTTCTTATTACTATATAAATATATACAAATGCTTTTTTTTTCCAATTCCAAAAATGACTTTTTACGCAGATGCTTTGTACAATATTTCTCTGCAACTATCCAGCAAACATACAGTAGACTTCCTTCACCATAAACCAATAAAACCAGTTACTGTATATCTTGATGCAGATATTGCCATATTTGTGTTTGCAAAACTATTGCAAGATTCTAATAAAACTGTTCAATTCATCATTTGATGTGCTGTAATTTGTCCGTGTGTGTGTGTGTACATGTATGCATGGTCTGTAGGTGTGTGTGATAAAAATTATACAATAAGACAGAAGGAAGGGAAACGTGCCCTGAAAAAATGGGCTGTTTGATGTGGGTAAATTCGAAACAGCTGCATTTGGTGGCTGGGGAGGATAATGAGCCAAAAAAAACACAGCGTGGAAAAACAAAAATGATATGGAGCAGCAGAAGGTACAGCAGTCAAAGGGAGAGCAGATGAAGAGACCAAAGAGAAATGGAAAGAGAAGAGAGAGAAAATGACAGCGATAAAGCATGCAAGGATGAGGCTTTTGCTGTAAAACGGTGCCTGTGGAGAAAAATCACCATTAACCTTGTTAAAGGCTGATCCGAAAACACGCCTGCTTTGCCAGACTGTAGAGCAGACAGTATTACTTTTTTGCTCATTTTTTTTCCTCTCTCTCTCTCTCTCCGAATCCACAGCCTTCTCCAAATCTCCCCCAGATTTCCAATTGCTTCCACTTGTAGTCGTGCCAGATAAACAGAATCTATTGGATCAGGCTGATTTCACGGCTGCGCCCGCGCACATGGCAGCTTCTGTGGCCCACTCTCTGAGCTGTATTTTTTTTTTTTCTCCTTCCCTTCACATTCTCTCGTTTATGGTTGAAATTTACTTTTCTACAAATTTCCACTCCGTTTTCACCCAAACACCAACAATACATCAAGTCCTATTATGATTATATGTCAGAGGATTTGCACTCTAAATGAACCAGATGTGGACAGGAATGTATTAAGTTAGTGATACTTCCAGCCGTGCACATTTGGGAAATTCAGACACATTTGTGGCACTTAGTGGTGTCATTTGCTCATCGTTAGAGGTAAACTGCTGTAGGCTTTGATCTAAGCTGAGTCATGGCGTTGGACTATGTTTTAAGGCTGAAGGACACTGCGTCATAGGAGGCAGAGGACAGCTGGCACACAGCCAGGACTCTGGGAACAGAGAAATGAAAATGTCCATCTGGGTTTTTACTCACCTACATCTAGTCCAAACCACATCCCAGACTGATAGACTTTGATGCATAATGCATGCAGACACAGAACACCACAGGTAACACAACTTTAAGTGATAATTAAGGCAGCTCGCAGGTGAACCCACCCAAATTACTATTGTTGTTCATTGCGTCATATTCCAAAATTTAGAAGGAAAGATAAATGCATGAAGAAAAACTGAGTTCATCAACAGATTGCTATTACACTGCCAGAAAGACTGCGGAGTAGAAGAGGTAAAAGGAAAAAGGAGGAAGGCAAGTTGGAGAGGGACATAGTTTTACTCCCGAGACACAGACAGGTAGAAGAAAAATGGAAAATGAGGGCAGATAGAGAAACATGGCACGCTCTCTGACAGACTGTCCAAAGCAGAGTGAGAGGCAAACACTGGATGTCTCTATGAATCAGCAGTATTCTGGCAGAGGGAAGAGGATGATGTAGGGCCCCCGGGGTAGATGATGGCGGTGGGGGTGATAGTGGGGGAATATTTTTGCTCATCTCATTAGCGCTGACTTATTTCATTATGTAATCATCGCTTCTGCGGTTGCTACAGGGAGCTGGTGGACATATGCGTCGCACTGAATGAAACCACAGCTCCAACCTTTGGTATTTTCAAAGTGGACACAGTGTGTGTGTGTGTTTATACTTCTAGACAGTACAGGAGCAGCACACTCACTAAGTGTGGTAGCGGACTGATGGTAATTACATAACTGAGGCCAAAGCACAGAGTCTTGAGGCCATTCTGTGTGTTAATTAATTACAGAGATGTAATGTAAGAAATAACATGCGTGAAGCTGAGATGATAAAAGATCAGGGAGGTGGATTACTGTGCGTTTCCATTCTAGTAAAGATCTATTTTTAAACCCCATTTTGGAAAGTTATTTTGAAAGTAACTTTAAAGTCAGATGGTCCAGTGCAGGTCAATGTAAAGAGGAAGGCTAACATTACACCACATGGATCACTGTAACAGTACTGGCTGCAGAATGGATCCTCATTCCACCAGTCACTTTAATGCTAGACTCTGTGGGGAACTGGGCCCTCTTGGTGACAAAATAGATGAGTCGTCACAAAAAAACATAGTGCACATTTCAAATGGTAAATTTCCCCAAATATAAACTTGACACTTATTATAATTCTCATTCAGAAAAATGTGGTCATAACAATGGCTGCGGTGCTTTCCCTTTTCTTTCTTTTTTGGTCCACAGAGTTAATGTTTTATTTTGGTAAACAAATGTCTTATTGTTGAATGTTTGCCTAAAGTACTGTATATGAAATCCATGCCTAAGATAATATCGTTTTACCGGGCTTTTTCCAGCTTTAATTTGACAGGAAAGCTAGGTGAGAAAGGGGAGAGGAGGCATACATTAAGGCATAATCATATGTGCGCCTGCTCGTCCCACTGACCCAACCCGGCCACAAAAATAACATTTTGATTGTTAAATAAAATCTTTGATAAGACTTTAATCTGTTAAATGATCATTTAACAAGATCATTTTAAGAGAAAAAAATAATGCAGTAAAGAACAAAAGGAAGCTTTATTTGTTTAACATGGATCAAGAGGATACCCAAAGTTATAAAAATGATAGAAGGCCCTTTACAAAACTCATAAATCAATGTCTTAAAGTATTGCTATTGAAAAAGACTTCTGAGCCAAAGCTCTCAGAAAAATTAAAGTGTCTTCTTGAACAGCTGATGGATACATTGTAATGCAACATGTGTACACGCTAAAACCAATCGATACGAAAACCTGTCCATCACTTAACGGAGGCTTGTAAAAACACACTTGGCAGTCATAAACTCTTTTTAATATTTAGGTTATATACACTAAACAGTGGTAAAACTTTGAAATACTGCATTATGTAGTTTTATAAGATGTGGATTTCTAATCACTTGAAGATTAAATAATGCAAAACTAACTAAGATTCAACTTGGTTGGAGTGTCTCATTTCTCTGCTCAGAGGAAACTGAGCGATGTTTAAAAAAAAAAAAAGCTTTGAAAACAAACATGACAGATCATTTCACAGGAAAAAACAAACACTTGGTTTCAATCATTACTACCTATTTAAATGTACCTCCGCTGTCTGACGCTAGTGTTTAACACGAGAGGTTTATCAGTCATCAAAGAGAAGTTTCACCGTGTTTCTGTAAAGGAGTGCACCAAGAACAGAACAATACAGAGTGTATTTAAAATTCAAAAGTCATGCAAACAAAGTGCCAATTAAATTAAATAAAATTACAATAGCGATATGCTTCATTTTGAATATCCAAATGCAACATTTTAAAAGTGAAAGCAGTAACACTCTTAATTCGTTTCCATACATACCCGTACATCCATTTACACTGGCTGTTCTGAAGAATAAGGCACGGTTAAGTACAGTATGTCTAATCTTTTAAAAGCTGAAAACACACTGTGCATCATTGTCGAGAAGGTCTAAAGCTGCTGGATTCGGTGCAAACGTAGCCTTTAACAAAAACGGATTACAGTGACTTGAAGTGCTGACATTCTTCCTTACAGTTTCTGAGGATCGCTGTTTGACTTGGGAGCTCATGGATACCATGTATAACTGGGGAGAGCGAGGCCTTTGACAGAGAGACGCTCCCTCTCTAGTGCTGCTATAAAAAGTTACCCAGATGTTTAGAGGCTACAGCATCTTTGTATACAGCAGAATATTGTAAGTGCAAACCCATTCGGAGATTTCATTGCTTAAATCCAAGTAGATACTCAACCAAAGTCAATTAAAAGAAAGAAACATGCTTGCACATGGATCACAAATTTCTACTTTCCAGCCAAAAATGGATATACTTGTGTATCAAGAATGGTCCACCGGTAATAACATATTGTCACTTGCTTGAGAGAATTCCGAGATTTGGATAAACGAGGCTCTATGGTGAATGTCAGAGTTGATGCACATTCATGTCTGCATATTTTTTTCCTGGTGGATGTGATAACTTAAACCATAAATATTTCCATTTGGGACTACAGTATCTCCACATAGTTTTCAGGGATGAGGCCTTTCTTTCCCTCCAGCTCGCCCTCCAGCCAGCCTGGCTCTCTTGACTGGGTCACTGCAGGAGAGGACACAGCGTCACCAGGGGGGAAAGCGGCACAGGGAGGGTGAGGGTGGAGGACAGACAGTGGACACAGAGCTTCTGGTGAGTGTATACAGCATGAGCACATGTGTCAGAGCGAACAGAGTACAGTTCTGAAGAGGATACAGTAATTATGTGGTTACACTAAACTCCACTGTGACTCATTTTTATATCTAATGCACATTTCG
>NC_045734.1:8983269-8984680 GCF_008692095.1 Etheostoma spectabile
TGGATCTCATTTTGCTAAAATGTCACCCTAAGCTTAACCTCAGCTGCAAAACGGGGCTTTTCACTGACAGATGTGTCAAGAGCACAGAGCATTTCTGTGACACGCCTTCTCAAAATTCTCCCAGGATTCTTGATCTACATACAAAGTGAGCCAGTTAAAAATTTGGAGTGCATTTGCAAGTCATCAATTACATGGATAAAATGGGCCAAATCAAGACATAGACTAATTCAATACTTATTTGTTTTTCTTGTAACATGTCTCATCTGGCCTCAGGAAGCAAAGAAATGTGTTTACTGACTCTTGTGTCTACTGAACACAACATGAACAAGGAATTTAAAAGTCCAATCTTTTGTAATCAAGTGTAATTAAAAGAGTTGCCACACCACCAACATTCAAAGCAGGCTTTAAACCTGCTTTTACTACCAAAATTGACTGACAGGTGTTCTAATCCAAGTGCTACCACAAGGAAACAACTCATTCTATATTATTATTGTTTTTTAATGTTGTTACAAGGTGTTTTTACTTGTTTCCATTTAAATGAGAAACAACAGAGAAACAAAGACAACCATTCCTATCTGAGTGAGTACATTAACAAACTGCTATGGGATTATTTTTGCAGCTATTTTAAGGATATTTATGGCCAAATGTAGTTTTTTTATAATCATTCATTAGTCAAATCTTAATAACCCATCCGTAGAACGAAGTGTAAAGTTCCTCTACACTCATTCCACTTTTTCTAATAAGCACAAGTAAAAACCTTAGCCTGGGTACTTGTTTTTACACTCGTACCTGTTTTTTTTTTTTTTTTTACTTACGCATTAAAGGTGCTCTAAGCAATGGCATGCGTTTTGTAGGCTGCAACATTTTTTATCACATACAGCAAACATCTCCTCAATATCCTCTAGCTGCCTGTCCCCAGAACACACTGTAAAAAAAAGCAGTCTCTGTACACAAACGCCAACAAAAAAAACGGCGCCAACCTGCAACTCGAATCATAAAAAACTGTTTCAGCCTATAACCGACCAGAAGGAGTTGGTAGAGTCATGAATGTGCATTGTGGAAGTAGCCTAAGTGCTAACAGTACTACTGCAGGTTGGCCCAGTTTGTTTTTGTTGCCGTTTGTGTCTACAGAAACAACATTTTTGTGGTGTGTTGAGGGAACAGGCAGCTAGCGTATAGTGAGGAGATGTTTGCTGTATGTGGAAAAAAATGTTGTAGCCTAAAAAAACGTGTGACATCCCTTACAGCACCTTTAAGGCTGCATTCGCAAAAACCTCAGCCGCTCCAGCAATTCTGGATATTTAGATTCTTCTTTTGTTCACTCACTTTGCATTTTGTAAGTTGATAAAAATAAACAATCATTATTTATATTTTCCTGCCTAAGACCTTTGCACAGTACTGTATATATATA
>NC_045734.1:8984690-8992508 GCF_008692095.1 Etheostoma spectabile
TATATATATAAGGAAAACATCATAGTGTAACATTTATGTAACATGTCAGTCACTTAATTTGAAGCCTGAATAAGTGTACAAAACTACACTTAAACTCCCAAACTCTGTATCAATCTATTTACGTCGAGATCCAAAAGAAACACAAACCATCCTTCTGTAATACTTTAACTAAACAAAACAGGTAAGCGCCAAATTTTTAATTTAAGAATAAGAGAATGGCCCCTAGAATATAATCTAATTTTGAAAATGTGATACTTCATTGATTTTGTGTTTATTATTATTCAGATGTTAGGAGTTTGTTTTTATGAGTTGGAAATCCACTTTGTAATAAATACAATGTTGCCATTGTAGGCATTTATCTAAAAATTAAACTCATAGAAACATTGTTGCCTGTAATGCGCAGGCATCAAAATAGAAAATACTGTACGTACAGTGGATCAAATGATTAAGGTGAGGTTTCAGTTGTCCAATCCATGTGTACTAAAGTCAGTTGTTGATGTTTAGATCATAACTTTAGATCATTACATCTTTAAGGGCAAATGGTTTACTTAAATCTGCAGGGAAATGTCAAAAAAGATGTGATCACACCTTTTAAGAAGAAAGAAAAAAACAACCAATAAACTGCAACGCATTGCACGATGTTATCAAAGACTATAGTTTACCCATAGTGTCTGTGTATCACATAAAAAGGCAAAAATAGGAACTACAAAATCCTCATTTCCTCGGAGAGTGATTAAAGCTCAGTCGAGCCTCTTCCAGACACACTGAAGAGCAAATCTGTGTCGCCCCCCTCCTCCCTGCCCTGTTCTCCCTCTCCTCGTCTCATCTCTCTGTTCGATTGAAGATCAGATTGGGTGTTCGGTTTTCCTCTAAATCCAATATGCCAGGGCTGGTTCTGAGTGAGTGACTGGTGTAGGCGATAACACTTACCGGCGTTGAATATTGCGCCGACCTGGAAGGAGAGCTCAGAGTCGTGCTCAGCTTCACATGGGTACACTGCCTTGGCTTTCCTGCTGGTGACACTGAAAAATGAAGGCAATCAGCGAGCTGGCGGAGCTTTGTGGAGGATTACGGCACAGTTCAATCTGGGCCCGGGGCCTGCTTGTTCATTCACTCACTAGCCTGAAACAGCAGAAATGGGCCATGCTCGAACAGAGGCAAAAGTACTAAGAGAGGAGCTGGGCCGTTACACACTTTTGTCTTGCCCCATGTCTAGTCTAGACAGACTAGCGAGCGATTCAAATCAGACCCACTTGCACCTATGTGCGTGCACAAAGACAATAAAAAAAGAGCGCTGTCTGTAGCAGGTTTGTACAGCGGAGAAGGCAGGCACACCCAGCAGACACCCATCTATGGTGAGATTATTAAAACGTGGTGGGGGGATTCTAAAGTAGGTTTGCACACAAACAGAGGTAGAATAGAAATCTCTCACCATGGTGCTTCAGCTTTTATACATTTGTGAGCTTAGAAGCTGCATTTTAAATCAGTTTGATGTAAAGAGCGCATTCAAAGAAAACCATATTCATCGCTCTGAAAACGTTAGTAAAAATGCATATTTATGCCAGTGCGCTCCGGAAAACATAAAAAACGTTTCCACAGAAAGGTTGTTTTGCCCACCATAGCAAACCGTTATCTCGAATGCCAGCAAAATTACCATGTAGAAATTGTGCCTTCAACACACGATGCCCTGATAAATATTTCATATTCTTTCTGCAGAGCAGCAACAATGTAGAATGAGAGAGGAGAAAGAAGATACACAAACTATAAAAAAAAGTTTGTGGTCACAGAGTTGTCAATACAACAATGTTCAGCAGAGTTCTTGCATTCAGAATGGGAAGAATGCACTCTCGTGGAACCGCATTTGGAAAAAATGAGGATTTGTATTTCTATGAAAATAACATGAATGGATTGCCCACAGAATGACCGAGCTATTTATAATTTCCTCAGTAACATCTGAAAACCACTAAAAATGAATTCATCATTTAGTCTCAAGGAAGCAGAGCTATAGATCAGTGTAATGGGCCGACTGTATACACAGTCCCATCGGGTTCGCTCAGATACCTCTGTGCGTATCTGGGGTTTGACTGAAAGGGAAGAAGGTTGCTGCCCCTGCTGTAGCTAATGCTTGTGTTGCATTAATATCCCTCAAAGGTAAATCAAATTAAGGGCTGGTGAATATATGAGAAAGTCAGGGAAAATATCGATGTGCAAAGCTGCAAGTAGATGTTAGAGGAGTGAGGGAGTTGGTGATTCTGTTGAGTGAACATGCAAGATAAGACGAGCAAGCGAGAGTGAAAGAATCCCGGAGTGGAACATTTAGTGAAGATGAGTGCAAAAATGACTAAACAAAAAAGAGATAAAAGCAGGAAAAATGTAGTCAACTGCATTTATCCAGATGGCAGGACACAGACAAATAGTCCAAAGAGAGGGAACCCTGTCTTACCTCTCCTCTGGCTTTTCTTTTTCAGAGGCAGCTGTGGTGGAAGCAGGTTGGCTCTCTCCTGAAGCTCCAGCATCGGAGCAGGAGGCTCCTGCTGTGTTGGCCCTGCAGATAAAAAGCACACAGATCCTATGGTGTTATTTATTGACTGAAAACATGGCATATTTGCACAGTAGACTGTAGCATAGCATTTTCGCCTCAAATGCCACTATGTCTTCTTTAGATAGACATGTTGTTATTGAGGCAAGGTGTAATACCTTTCTACACCAATCCAGAAAACTTGGGGCATAGCTTTGTCAGTGGTAGATTTTGACACCATCCACAACCATCATTTTAACTAGCTACCTCCAGATGTTTTGCCACATCTGTGACATTGCACAAATTAGAATTAAAGAGCAAATAAATCATTCCACACTTGATGTATTTGGTCAATTGAAGTCATATACAATGATAAATTATAAATGATGCCGCACTGAAATGAGAAAATAAATAATAGAAAAAGGAGAGTAATAGATTAAACAAAAAAGAATAAACATTCAATTGTATTCTATTGTACAGCAGCTACAAAAAGGTATATAATAGTCACACTTTGATTTGCAATTGTGTTCAGACTGTACATTTATCCCAATAACAAGGACAGCAGTGGTCCATATTATCCTGAAAGGTAATCATCAAGAGAAACGTTGATACATTTATTTGAAGGTCTGAAATTTAAACTTGTACAAATAATTGAATTTAACCTTCTTTTTTGAAACTTCCTGTGCTCCATATCGCAAGCCAACTAGTAACAATATTGTAAGACTAAAGCTAACCCTAAGACTAATTGGCTCAACCTCAACCTGTCAACTCATCTGAAGTGGGGCTGGTCAATAAATAAATGATATATGAGACTAGATATGGTCCGAAATATTGTAAATTGTGATACAACACAAGTGTTGTCTTTTTCTGGTTTTAAAGCCTGCATTACAGTAAAGTGATGTCATTTTCTGAACTTACCAGACTGTTCTAACTGTTCTATTATTTGCCTTTACCTACTTAGTCATTATATCCACATTATTGATGATTATTTGTAAAAACTCTCACTGTGTTAATATTTTATTAAAGCAGCAATAGTCAACCCTACAATATTGCCGCAATATCGACATTGATGTATTTGGTTGAAAATATTGTGAGATTTGATTTTCTCCATATCGTCTAGCTCTAGTCTAAAGTACACAGGTCAGACAGACAAACAAAGAAAATCTTAGTCCAAAATAATCTGAGTCAACTGTACTGGTAGGAAGAGGATTACGAATAAAAAAACAGTCATGAATAATGTGGATTCTAGAGGAATAATCATACATGGTCCAGTTGTTTACCTTTTTGTTCTAAGAACAGACAAAAGAACAATTGTAATACAGACCTGGTTGCAACCACCACTATGGGTGACATCAAAAGAATGAACCCCATTGATACAAAAATTACACTTTTGTCATCATGAAGTTGAAAATATTAAAAAACGTCATGACGGAGTGTCCTGGAGGCCTATGGTGTTCCACTTTATGTTGATCTTTCCTTTAAATTGTCACCATTTATGTACATTCAGACAATAACACTCTCACCATAAGCTGCACCGTTTAAAGTAGTAGCTGTGCTTTACACTTCGTTGGTGGCAGGGCCAACGAGTCTATTGTCGACCTAAAGGATGGAGGTAGGGGTCTTGGTAAAGGCAGAGTGGAGCAGAGGCGAGCAGGAGTCTAAGCAAGGTATCCCTCTGTGTTCCATGCCTGCCCCAGGGCCAGTGCTAATACAGTGCATAATGAGCAAATTGCTCCTAGCTGCCGCTCCCATAGAGACGTTAATAAAGGCAATTAGAGGGAGCAGCTGGGGAGGGGCTGGAGGTTGAGAGGATGTTGTGAATAGTGGTTACATTGGCACTGGTGAAATAGAGAGAGAGCAAGGGGGAAAATGGTAGGGGATCTTATGTGGACATAGGTGAGCACATGGTACTAGGTTCACGCTTTCTTTCCCCCCTCTATATTGCTTCCTCTGCCCATTCCTTCCCCTGACTCCCTCTCAGTGTACTTGTCCATCCCCAGCGGTGGCTGTTCCGTTCGGGCCTGGCCTGACTGTGGGTGATTTATAGCTCTGCAGCAGTGTGGGGCCACTGTGGTGCTCAGCTGCTCCACATCAGCATGGGGGGACAGTGCGCTGCAGTGCAGCAAATCCACTCATTAACCTGGGCCCAAGCACAACCACTGTCTGCCTGGGTCACAGCCAAGATAAGGGAGAGCAGAGGAGCACCAACACTTCACCCACCTGCAGGTGAACCCACTCGGATAGATATACACAAAACCCATGAATACCAGAAAATCTAATGCATGCACACACATAGTTGAGAAAACTTAACATATCAAGCTGCTTATTTCAGTTGAAAGAGCATTATACAGATCTGTGAAGATCTTCAAAATAAACAGATAACTAAATTATTATGAACACTTCAGTGAATGTCACATGGCTGCCCTAGAAACTTGTTAAATGAGGTAAATGGATTCATCCCAAAATTGCTTTCACAATTATTGCTAAGCCAAACCGAGGGAAATCGTTTACCATTTCTCTTCAACAAAAATAGCATCAAGCTTTGAATTGCTCATCCGTTGTTTTCCCCCATCACAGGCCTAGCTAAGCTTCTTCTGTAAACATGATTAAATACAGTAAATGGGGGCACGTGTGGAAATGCACTGTATGTGAGGCCCACATAAAAATCCTGCTTGAGATGTTAGTAATATTCATAACAAGTTTATGTGTGACAAGATTAAGAATATTAGGTTGTGAGAATTTTTATATGCATATATATCGTAATATGCAAAAGAATTGATATAATAAAAAAGAAACAAAAAGCATCATGCATATAATTCCAAAGTGAAGTGCAACTAGAGATCTTTTGAAATGTTGTTATTTCAACCATCAGGGATATCGCATATTATCCCACATTGCAGGTTAGTAGCAGGGAGAAATTCATCAACAGGAGTGCACTGCTGCTTCTCATTACTGCAGGAATTTCACCCTAAAGCGTCCAGGCCTTGTTGATCCTGGCGTGGAGTTAACAGGGGATGAGCGGGGCTATCAACTGTCTTTCTATTAAAGGAAGAAGGGCAGCGGTGGGATTTAGTAGTGTTTCTAGTAGAAAGTGGGATCAAACCATCAGCCAAGCTGCAGACCCAATCACCGCCAGTTTGGGTGGGCAGGAAATAAGCTCTGATCCACCATTTTATGATTCACAGCTGTCTGCCAGCAAGAGCAATGGATGGCTGGAGGTAGGGCAGAGGAGAGGAAGGAAAAGTGGCCAACAAATGGAACCTCATTGGGTAGGACTTGAGGCAACAGTACCACTGGGAGAAGCTGTGACTGAATTTAGGGAGAAGAGGAGAAATGAGGCAAGACATCGAAAATGACGGAGATGATAAATCATGCCACAGTCCACAAAGAGGCATTGCATGATATAGTGAGTCAGGATGCATTAGTGTATGACCAGGCAGATTTTGCTGCAGCTATACTGCAGAAAACAGACTAAAACAAGCTGTTTTCCAGGTGCATTTTTGAGCACACCAGAGTGCAGATAATACATTTCTGAGAGTGGCTGGAAGAAATCTAGCAGTTGACTTCCCTACTGCTCTTTTTGGTTAGGACTGAAGCCGAATCCCTGGGTTCCAGGCCAGAGAGGTGCTGTGCTAACAGGTCTCTACCATCTCACATGCTAAGATTTATGAGTGAACAAAGCCAGGGCGACACCCTGTGACATATGGCGCAAGTCTTCATAAAGGGACAGGGGCTGAGACTATAAGGGTAAACAAGATGAATATCTCCCCAATGTCAATACGATTTACACGGCCAACGCACGGCCACCTGTCTCCCAAACAAATAAGAGCTGAGATTTACGACCTCCTCCTGGTTGCTTCTTCCGTCCTCCAACATGATGCCACATATGTGGGAAAGGGCAAAAAAAATACCCGCAGGAGAGAGAAAAAAAGAGTTGCTTACATAAGTAAAATACTGTAGCCTTGTCCATCTAATCCTGCAACTTAGAGAAAGAAATGCTTGACACAGACATGCCTACACACACACACACACACACACACACACACACACACACAGAGGTCAAAGTGAGAAAGGAATCACATTGTCCTCTGTCAAGTTATGAGATGGATTTGTTTTTATTTTACAGTTTTTTTCAGCTGTTGGAGAAGGAGAAGGGGACAGTGAATGAGGGGGAAAAAGTCTATTTCAAGGTGAATCTGTAGACATGACACAGCCGCAAGTCGAACATCTGCAGCATAACCCAATAATTCATCTCTCACATCAGCATTCAAGACAAGTCATGCGCTGGAAACAACAAAAAGGACCAAGGACTTAGTAGAGAGAACGAGGAGAGAAAGGAGAAGCCAGCGAGAGGCAAAGCCCTGTTGAAGCATTTTCCATCTAGTATTAGAACAAGAGACAGAGAGAGCAGTACAAACAGTGGCTGACATTTGACTAATAGCATAAACATCGGGACTGAGACTTAACATTTATTGCACTATTGCTTAATCTATTGTTTTATTTTTTGACTAACTGAAGGATTCACATTAAGAAGAGACATGGTTATTTGCTTGCTTGTCAATTCACATATCAATTATTGTTAGTTAATATTAATAATCCTCGCTAAATACTCTTTTCACCAGGGTGGTGAACAGAACTAACCACACAGTGCAGTGAGGTTTAACTGCTACTATGATGCTCTATAGGCAGAGATGGGAAGTAACGAAGTACAAATACTTCGTTACTGTACTCAAGTAGATTTTTCAGATATTTTTACTTTACTATTTTTTTTTGTGGTGACTTTTTACTTTTACTCCTTACATTTTAACACGAATATCGGTACTTTCTACTCCTTACATTTTACAAAATTGGCTCGTTACTTTAGTTTTGTACAAGAGGTCGTCTATTAGGTGTGATTGTGAGTGTATGTCGGAGAATAGTGCAGACACGCGCCTCACACCGCGAGCGGGCGCGCACGGCACACGGAGAAGAAAGTGAGAGAAAAGAAAAAGAGACTAGCTGTCCGGAGGATAATCAGTTGACATTGTGTGGGTCTTTGAGAACTGTCATATAATATAAGTCATATAACTGATGATTTTAGTTTATTTAAGCCTGTTGTTGTATTGGTCTATAGTCCTTGCAAATTTAAAAGTTAGCTTGTGTTCTTCACCTGTTACCTAGGTTACACCTGTTACCTAGGTTGCACTTGGCTGTTGATTTGATATAATGGCGATTATTGAACATCCTAGCTTATTAAGATAATGTAACTAATAGTGGTTTTATTGTTATTATTTACTAGCATATATGATTCCTATGCATTG
>NC_045734.1:8992518-9003151 GCF_008692095.1 Etheostoma spectabile
CCTTTACAATGTTATTTATTTATTTTATTACCACACAAACAGCCATAGCAGAGCTAACCCCCCCGTGTTTATACTGATGCTTGATTGTAACAAAGAATCAACAGAGGGAGGTTGTCTCCTTCCGTGTTTTAACAGACACACCTGGGGTGAAGTTGTAAACTAGAATCAGCTTTAAATACAGTCCTTATCTAGTCCTCACTAAGTTTAAAATAATTTCACTGGAGTTAGTTGTTATTTTTGCGTCATCAATACCAAATTGAAGTCTGTGTATATTCCCATCCAATTAGATTCAATCAAAATCCCACTTGAATTCATATCTTGCTACTCAGTCAGAATCTTATTAACCTGGAGTCTCTGTCACAATAACTAAGCTATATGTTTTAGGCCTGTTGGCAGACCGCCATATAAAATGTAGGTTATGGCATATAAAGAGCCTGTTTTCCATGTCCACTGTAGTTTCTCAGCGTGCTCTCTAGTAACATATGTCTGCAAGGTTACTTTTACTTTTATACTTTAAATAAATTTCCAAGCCTGTAATTTTGTACTTTTACGTGAGTAAAGAAGTTAAATCAGTACTTCTACTTTTACCAGAGTATTTTCTAACACAATTATCTGTACTTCTACTTGAGTACGGGAAGTGAGATTCTACAATGAGGGCAAGATGTAATTCTGATTTAATAATCTCCCAGGGAAGAGGGAACAAGATTTAAGAGATATTATTTTAAGGCCCTTATGGATTGTGCTAATGGTTAATATAGGAATTATGTATTCCTCTTATTTTGCTGCAATTACAATCATAACTGGCAGTTCTTCATTAAAGCTGTAGTGCACAGTTTCGGACGCCCCCATGATGACATGACATGAGTAATGACAACAAAAATGACAGCGCGTCTACATGACACAAGCCTTCCGTGATCACGCACAGCCCCCATCCCTCCTCCACACAGTTGCTAGTAGCCAAGGAGCATACAGAGGATTAAAATGATGATGATGGACTCTTTAGAAGAGGTAATTATCTTCACTCGAGTTTCTGCGCACGAAAGTTGCCGGACAACAGTCTTCTGAACATAGCCATACTGAGAAATACAGAGAGAGTTGTGTGGAGCTGAAAGTCTTAATATGCTTAGTCAAGTCTAACTGTAATATTTTTCTAATATGACAAATAACTACAATTTAACACTACTACTGTTTAATAACTTCCTACTTTAAAAAAGGGCTTTACATTACACTTGTATTTTGCACGTACAGTGAAAGTGCACCTGCTTGAAGTCACAGCTGTGTAGCTTGGTTACAAGCCTGTGATTTGCCACCCCCCTCTCCAATATGTTCAGTGATTCATTTACTGACTGAACAAAGTGAAACAAAATGGCAACTTAGTCTGATTATCAGGCTAATAACCGTGTTCTGGAAGCAGAGATCAGTTAATTCCAACATGCCTAAATCGAACACTAGTGTGTACTAGTAATAGGCAAATTGAGGCGGGATGCCAACCCCCCCTGTAAGCGATGCCCCTTGCCCCCCATACCCTTCATACCCTAGTAGCAGAGAGAGTGCATGGGCAGAGGGGTTGTTTAGTTGGATAGTTAGTTAGTCTAGTCTAGCCTGACTCATTGATCCTTTATCTGACTGGGGTTTGTGCCAGTTAGATTATATGGCCCCAACCACGGCTCTGAAATATCAGTAGGCTTACTGAGTATTAATAATTATATGGTGCTGAAGTAGCAGACAGATTTGTAATTGCGCTATTTTTCCAAGTCCCTTGCTTCTGTAGGTTTCATCTTGGTTCTATAATATTATCTAAACAATAAAGCTGGGGGGTTGGAAAATAGTGATCAAAATATGAAATTCTTTAAATGTCTTCAATTCCATTTGCAATCATTACAGTGTACACAGTCCAAATTTGAATATAAACCATGTGAATGAATTTATGATTAATTGATTCCCAACCAAAACCTACATTGTCAGTGGTGTAGTGGTGATTTGTGGCTTCAGCATAATGAACCACTCACCCGGAGTTGCTGCCTGAGCTGAGGCTGTTGCTAAGGGGAACACGGTCACTCTTCTCAGGCATGTCTGAGGCTGAGGCTGAGACTGAGGCTGACGACGACTGGGACGATACAGACTCATTGCTGCCCATTGATGTCTCATCTGTAGTTAGGCTGGAACCATCTCCCACTGCTGACACTTGGATAAAAAAACGTTTTTTTTAGTTACTTGAATCTTTTTATTATGTTTATTCTACTGTAAAACATTCAGTCTATTCCAGCTTACTGATGATAGCTTGCCTGATATACAGCTGAATAATTTATCAATACATAAGGAAATGCTGCATCAACAGGGGATTTTATAAATCAAACTACTGTCAAAACAAGCGAGACTTGCAACCAACTTTGTATTGTTCATAATATACTTCTGCAGTCATAGCAAGGAACCTAAGTAACACTACTGAGATCCAAGCTCTTTTATTTCTATATTATTGTCAAGCAAAGATCCTGCTTCGGGGAGATGGGAGAGGCATTGAAGCAACTGTTAATGTTGAACAGTAGCTTTTTTGGACAATTTTTTCTTTTATTTAAAGGCTTTGTACTGGACATCATCACTTATGTTTTCAGTTGTGATTAATTAGACCTCAGCTCAGGTTTAATATGGGTGGTGCTATGTTGAGAATTATGTGAGTTCACCAAACTTCATGAACCAATAAGAATGATAAAAGTGTAACTCATAGGAGTGTGAGGGAAGTGTCAATCAAGCATGGTCTGTACACGCCCACACAATATTGAGAAAGTGGTCCATGCAGGCAAAATAAGTGAAAACACCTGTGTGGGTGGACCATGGGTGTGCAGGGGCCCTTTTCAGTCCTGAACTCTGAGTTGACTTACCCTGAGGTGGGAAAACCTGAGTGTTTGATTTCAGAACAGCTGATTTGAGTTATTTTAATCAACTCAAGAGTAGGTTGACTTTGAGTTAAAACGGTTGCCGTACTTTACCCCTCTAGAACTGGAGATACTCATGCGCACATACAGTGAGTTTCAACATATATTTTCGTAAAAAAAGCAACACGGATGCTGCTGCAAAAGAGCAAAATTAGTGTGGGAGAAAATTGCTGCTTAAGTTAATGCGTAAGTTCCAATATAGTGTGTTAATTTCATATTTAATAACAAGTATATTAGTGGTGAAAACAGGTGGCATGGTAACTTATAATCCATTTCATTTAGATGCAAAAATGCACACGTAAAAGTTCTACTATTCCCATTCTGAGGTTGCAGCACCATGTCATTATTATTATTTATTTCAAAGGGTTTTACATCATTCTAACTCGTTTGCTTCCAGGGAAGATTACAAAACGTTTTAAAAAACGTTTCAGAGCGAGGCACACTTTTCTGATGACTCCACATACAGCGGCTTTACTAATATGCTTCGCATCACCAATGTTGTAAAGAAAACTGCCGTTTAGCTTTCACTAAACCTGCTTTCTGAAACAGGCATCCTAACCATTAAAAATCAAATGTATTATTATTTTTATTTTTTTAAGTTGTTCACTGGGCGGTTTGCTGGATGAATGTGAATGAAACCAGATAACCAGATTCGTACCCCCTGTCAAAAATTACAAATTGCAATAGCTTTTGGGTGCTTTATAGTGATTTTAAGGTTATTGTTTAGCTGGTTCACTCTGATAACATCTTTTTTGGCTGTAGTAGGCAACTGTTCTTATTGAGAACACTCTAAAAACCCACTGTAGACTACCTGCGTATAAGCCAAATATTTCCCTCAGAAGTTGGTAGAGCCCACAAAACAGAGCTAAAAGACAGTGAAAATTGGACTTGCATTTGCCAGGTACACAGAAACACAACTTCAAGTGAATTATTTAATGTTGCTCTGCAACTGTTTGTTCACCCTATCAAGTTAAAGAGTTTTTCCTTGTTTCTGCTGCCCCCAATAAGCCAAAAACAAAAATCAGATATTGCAGGTTTAAGCAAATCAATAACAAATACACAACTGATCTGAAATGTCGAGACAACTTACTTTAAAACCATTATGTGGGACTCATATAAAGGACACAAAGATTAAAAAAAGATAATGCCTTTTATCACTGATATTAAAATACTCCATGCTAAAAGCTGGCGTGAGCGAGGTAAAGAGAGGCAATCTGGTAAGCAGATTTAGATTCCTTTTGTAGGGATGGGAAGGGATTTGTCTGGCCCTAGATCAGAAATTGCTGGAGTTAGATTTTTTTGGGTCACCTGGTAAGCTCACTTGATGCACAGGAGTCTGTCATTGTCTCCCATTTCATCAAGTATCAGAGGAAACTGAAGTTAATTTTAAGCATTACAAAAAAAACAACAAGGGGACATATAGTCATAGATGCAAATCTCCCCACATAGTGGTTCATAGTGGTCACTAGGGAACAGACAGGATAACAATGAGTGAGTAAATTAATTCAGTACAACTAGCTTAAAAGACAGTTATGCTTTCTAATAAAACAATTCATGCCTAATTTAAGAGCATGAATTACTAATGAGCACAAACAAATTACCAAACAAATGTACCTTTGATACCTGTTGGGCTCTGTAAAGTTGCATACTTTCTGGAGCACTGAGGTAGTTTATATCTTAAATGGCTTTTTGGTTAGGGTTATATAATCATTCTAATTATGTATGATCATATAAGTCTTTTGTCAGACTCAGTTCCTTAAATATATATGTATTAGAGGGGTGCACGTCTCTTACCACTCTGAATGTTTAGGGCTTGTGGATTGTAGACAGCCAAGGGACGATTCTGTCGACTCTGCTTCTTGGACTGCCTTGTGGGGGCAGATAATACTGGAGCAGCAGCTGAAATAGGGCATGACTCCGGAGCATCTGCAAAGATCTGAATACACAATGTAAATACAGTAAGTCTTTACCAAAACTAAAAACACGTGGTTGCAGATACTATGTAGTTTTGAGCAGCAGCATGTCCTCAACTGACCTCACTTAATGAACAGGTTTTGAAACTCACAGGCTTTGTGTAATGGTAGATGAATGGAAAAGGCCATTTGCAGCCACAGCATGTGCTCCTAGGGAGAGCTGAGCAGCTCATTGATTGGACCCTAAAAACTTCATGCAAGAAGATTTTGCTTGTGCCAAAATAAACAAAAGCAGCTCCACATGTAACACAATCACATCCCGTCCAGAAATCTGGGTCTAAGTTAAGGTGACATTTCTCCTCAGAGAAATTGACCCACTCTCTGAAAGAGTGCAGAGGAAAATAAACAGGGTTTGGACCTCGAAGAGGGCTGGCCTACTGCCGCTGCCTGTTTACACCGGGGCCGTGTTTACATATAAACTTCAGATGTAGAGTTAAAAGAGAAAAGGGCTGCAGAGGAGAGGAAGTCTCAGCAGAGCCTTAGAAAGGATCACAGACGAGGAGAGGAGGGAGGTAGGGAAGGGAAGGGAAGAGAGAGAGAAAGTGGCAGAGAAAGTGAGCCAGAGTGTGAACGGGAGAGGCAGACACAGAGGAGGGGGCATGAGAGAGAAAGTTTGGAGGAGAAAGGCAGATAGAAAAAGTGAGAAATCTGATATGGCTGAGAGTTTCTGCTGCCTCCCTCTCTCCCTCTCGCTTCTCTCTGCAGAGGGAGGTGAATGTAAAACAGAGTCTACTGTTGGTATCTGGGGGTATCAACAGTCTGGAGTGGGACTAAGCTGTGAGGGAAGTTAATGCCCGTCTTTCTGTCTGCTCAACCTTCCCCCTGCTCTAACACGCTGTACTTTCCAAAATGCTCTTGCTGCATTCTAACACTACATCCTTTATCACCTGGACGGTGTTGGATACCACAGGGTAGTTTTAGAGACTAGCAGTGTACACGGTGTTTCTGGTGTTGTTTTAGCACATTTGTATACCCCGTTGGTTTTCACCATACCCCTGTATTCTCTCACACCCCATTTTAGATTTGTGAGCTTGGGTGGAGCTATTATTTGCAACACACATCATCTTCCGTTTAATGAAGCTGGAGGGGTATCTTTTTGACACACAACTCATGCGCAAAATATATTTTTAAATAAATGTTTAATCAGGCAAAGGACCTTCCAAATATAATCAAATGTATATGATAACCTAAAGATAATCAACCTACTGAAAATGAACAGAATAAAATTTATTCCTGGTGTGAGCACTTGGAGCTCCCCCTTTTGGGCAAATAAAAGATTCTGGATATTAAAGGTCCAATATGTAAAATATTTACTGTAATAGCTCCAAAAATTACTCCAATGCATCATCAGATATTAAGGAAACATGCCAATCTTTTCTGACAACAATGCTAATGTCAGTATTTTCTCCTTTTGTAATTTCCGTTCCGTGTCTAATTTCTATTTGTGTTTTGGCCTGTGTGTTGTTATTAACTACCCAGTTTGACAGCCAGGCCAGGTTGCCAGATGTTACCCGTGAAAAACGTAAACCCAGCTTGTTACTCGTTAATGCTTATACAGCCATGAAAGCAGCAAACAAACAAACGGGATCAACGGAGATAGATTCTACCCGACCCCAAAAAAAAAACGGCATGATTCTAACACTTACGTGACCAGAGACGTAACAAACCCCGGATAAATATTGGAGATATATTTGAAAGATTGAGACAGTTTAGAGCCCAAAAGGACGCTGAGTTGGCTAATTTCTTCCTGAATAGGTAGCTAAGCATTAGCTTCAGGCTGATTTATCACAGCTACAAGGAACGGGCATTTTATGTCATTTCAACATTCGTGTACTCACATTGATTTATAGTACCTGAGTTGTTTACATACTTGCAAAAACAATTGAGACACACCCAGTAAAGTGATCCGGACTGGACCTGGCTAACGCCACCATGCTAACTGCTAACGTTAGGACAAGGCAAGCGGGCCATAGCTGTTGCCGACAGTGGTGATTTATTTTAAGCCTAGAGAGAGGGGGCTGTAAATTGAGAGGACCATGAGTTAGCAGTGTGTTTAGCCATTGTTGCCGTAATTCTAAGCCAATAAAGTGTGTATTTCAGTTGGGTGGAAAAGGACGGCGAGGTTGTGGAATTTTTAGCGGTTCCTACTGTAATTCTAAACCGAGGAAGTAGGTCTGTCCATCGGGTGGAAAGGACAACCAAGTTGTTGTGTTTTAGCGGTCCCTACTGTAATTCTAAGCCGAGGAAGTGTGTCTGTTAGTTGGGAACAGAGCTCTGCGTGAGCACGGGCTTTTATGTCATATTACACAGTATCTAACGTTAGCTACTCCGCTGTGCTGTGAAGTAATGTCTTTCTATGTGAGACAAGCATCTAGCAACATTGTTGTGGATGCTGCTGTCACAGCCTGGCAACCAACGTGAACTTCGAGTCTGGGGAGGAGGGGGCGGGGGAGACGATACTCCAGTATTTTGAATTTGTACTGCAGTAACTACTTTAAACACTAGCTGTCAGTATGACATATTGCACCTTTAAACTGCTGTCTAACTCCTCTGTACATTAATAACTGGGCAAAGGGAATGCTGTCCCAAGGCTTGAAGTTTAATGCGGTACACTTTATTTCTGCTTATTATTCTGCAGATAAAGTAGGGGTGAAACGATACATTGATTTGGTTTGATATGTTGATTCAATCATCAACAAGCCAACATTATTGCTACAAATTGTAAATATTGATACATATCATCATCTTTACGATGCGCCTTTATTTTCCTACTTGCCAGATCAGTTTAGTTGATTTTTGTAAATATAAATAAACTTAACTGATTGTGTTATATGGGCTGATGTCTCATATAGGCCACAGGCCCCTGAATTGAATCGAAAACGCATTGTGGCATTTTGTTATATCAGTAAATATTGCAATTGTTGTCCAAAAAAAATTGATAGAATATCATACTGTGATAAAATTTGTGATTTACACCCCTAATAGAAAGCAATAAATTCAATACGCATATATCCAAACGACTAAGTTACCAATTTGGTGCATTTTCATTGCTTAAATATTTGCTCAAAGAAGCTGAATTTAAGATGGATAGGCATGATTTTGATGTAAAATAAACATAAGTCTAAATAGCCAAACACGACATACAGAAGAGAAGAGCTTAGACAGTAGACAACAATAGTAAGAAAGCGCTCGGTGCTGAGACCATGACTTCCAAACACTAGATCTTTTGCATTGCGTGCACATTTTTATCCTATAAAACCAAGTAATTATACGCCACCCAGGTAGATAAACACAGAGGTACTTTGTGCAGCTTATGGATGTCATGTCCCCTGATTCAAATTTGATTTGGTGTTATCATTGCACCTTGTTGCCTAGGGTGTCTAGCTTTTAGTAAATATAATTGGGATGGCAAGTGGAAACACAATTACACACAAAATACCAGAAGGAAACATAAAGGTACAGTCAGTAAGATGTGACCGTCAAGATTTGACCAATCCAAAACCAACATTTTGGGAGAAAACTGAACATACTGCTATAAAAAGACTATTTTTCTCTTCTTTTTTTCCTTTTTACTGACATGGTACAAATTACTTTGACTGAAAGATTTAAAGTACTATTAAAAGTAGACACTTCCAATTTTCAGATAGTGTTCACTTTCAAGTGTATTACTTTATGATGGTACAGTCAATTTTGCACTGCATGTCTGGCAAATCCCAGTCTTGACGGTTACCTTTTCATTGTGCTCAATGAGAATCTCCACCACTATATTCTGGAACTTAAGATCCATGATGGCAGCGACAGTGTCCTCTTGTGGCCTCATTAATGTGGGGCCAAACACCACGCCCAGGTTGGCCACGGTCATCAGGTTCTGTTTACTGTGAGCCGCCACACTGAGGAAAATAACAAGTCATATTTTACAGGTTTTACATGTGATCTTTTTTTAGGACAGAATAAAACTGTACTAAAGTGAGAAACAATAACCTCTGATTCAACCTTATTCTTGATGTCAATATTTCACAAACGATCACTGAATACTTGACAGAAAATGGGATAGATTAAATACTAACAAAGAAAAACTCTACTGTACTGGGACTGTAGTGTATTGCTATAAATTTTTTTTGAAAAAATATGATGAAATGAAAAATTAAGTCTATGAGCAAACAAGAAAAATTTCAACTAATGCTTTGCTGCTGCATGATAAACACCCTTGACATACAGTACAGGTTTTCTCACTCAATAAATATAAGGCAGTTGCTATGTAAAATTGCACATGCTCTTAAATTGTAACCGTTTTAATATTGTTAACTGAGAGGCCGTCTTTCTTTTAGGCAAGGTTGCTGCCTTCTGCTAAAAAGCACTGCAGGAAACCCTCAAGCATGTATCGTTTCTTCCTATAATGCATAATTTCACAACAAGCAATCATATCAGGGATAACTTTTAACCTTTTCTTGATCTTTTTTGATTCTGTTTTGCCAACAACAGTAAGCTGTAGCAAATCCTAGCCAATACCCTTTATTTCCAAACAGTAAGTTGTCCTGCATGTACAGTTTGGCATTTGTAGTTCCCTGCACTATATATAACATTAAATAAAAAATGATAGATTTTGTGCATCTAGACTTGTTTAAGTTTCAAACATGCCACTGATAAGGCTTTCCTTATCAATTCCATTATGAATGCTCTTTTGATTATTTTAACAACACTGTGATGACATTTGAAATGGAGGAATGATAGATTTCACTAAATGTCTTCTAGATCATTTGTGAAATCGGAACACCTTAGGCAGATGAAACTTAATCTGAGGAGGTCATAAGAGAGTGGGAAAAAAAAAAAAAACATAATTTGAAGAAAAAGTTATATGAACAGGTGAAGAGATTTCACACTCAAAATATGATGATTTGCAGTGCATCTGCAGAGAGACAGTTTAAATAGCTTCAAAGGATGCCTTTGAAGACAAAAACATCGGTGACAACTCACATTTATAACATCTCTGAAACCATTTCAGATAGGAGTGTGAAATTCTGGCTTTGCTTCCTTTCCCTGCAGGACATGCACACACGCCAACTTCAGAAAAATATTCGAGTCTCTCCAGTCTGGAGAATTTCACGCTGGATAATCCAAATTCAATTTCAATAGCGCTGCCTTTTTACCAGAGCCTGATTCTGCAGCGGGTTTCTATGAAATAAGATCCACCAGACTTTCACCGCCTCAGGGAAGAGGGATTATTTACTTATCTTCAATTTGCTCATATTTAGTTTATAAAAAGCTTGCTGAGGTAAAACCTTGTAATGTTAGCTAACATTATTTCTTAAATCTTTCTTCCTATCTAATCTCACAAATGGAGTGATGCACAATAGTGGTCTATCCAGGGGTGTTTAGCGTAATCTCAAAAGAGGGCTTAATTTGAGAGGTCCACTTTATTTCACTTCACTGGCTTGCTGTACAACGGCATGCTGAACAGGTACGGCAGGCTACACAATCCTCCTACAACAACTTTTAATGATTGTAAAACACACCAAGAAAAGGCAAAAAAAAATAATGTTAAGATGCTAGCAGCATTCATTTTCTTACCCAGTAGACACTGAGTAGACAGAGAGGAGATGGAGTGACAGCAGGGAAGGGGGAGTGAAGAGAGTGGGAGTGAGGAAGAGAGTAAAAGCATGTGGAGTGAGAATGAGGAATGAGGAGACAGACAGGAAGAGCAGAAAGATAGAACTGAGAGAGAGAGAG
>NC_045734.1:9003161-9003736 GCF_008692095.1 Etheostoma spectabile
GGGGGGGGGGGGGGGGATGACCAAGGAACACTCACTTGGCCAGATGCTTCATAAGCAGCCCAAGGACTTGCCGATTCCTCTCCGGCAATTTGTGGACCAGGCAGTGGACGGCTTGGATGCGAGACTCTGGACTACCACCCTCTGTTCAAACGCAGAAGCAGCCATTCACTGGCATTAAAATACAAGCATTTCTCTGAGTGGCAAAGAGCCAACAAAGCTGCACTTGAATACTGTAAAACATTAGCAAACGACACATTTAAAGAGATTATGATATACTACATACACTGTTGATTTGAGCAGTGCACAATCAGAGGTTAGGGTACAGAAACATCAAATAAAAGTAAGTAGCAGATTACTTGTACCCTCTAATATTTTAAAAGGCCTAAACACTATTTGGATACATTCTGGAAAACTAACAATTGAGCAAAAGTTAGTGCCCCTTTACGGACACAATGATCAGAGGGAGGGCTGGGCAATAGGGAGAAAATCAGATACCATAATATTCTTGACCAAATACCTCGATATCGATATTGCGGCGATATTCTAGGGCTGACAATTGGTTCTTTAACAAAATA
>NC_045734.1:9003746-9024745 GCF_008692095.1 Etheostoma spectabile
TCTTCACACTTAGATTTTAGATAAATAATCATCATCATGTGGATATAATGACTAAGTGGGTAAAGGCAAATAATAGAAGAGTTACAACAGTCTGGTACGTTCAGAAAAGTACATCACTTTACTGTAATGCAGTCTTTGTAACCAGGAAAAGACAACAACACTTACGATATTAAGCTATGCAAAATCTATTTACAATATCTAGTTTCAGATCACAACATCAATATAATATTGATATATTGCCCAGCCCTAATCAGGTCATTACTCCCAAGGACTGGAGTATGATACATTCCAGTTTAAATAAGTGAAAAAGAGATGTGAAAGTCATATATGGTCTGAAGCCCCCCAGAATTTGGCAGCAGGGACCACTAGGGTGGCGTAGGAGATAGCTTTACGTTACTGTCGCTACCGTATAAAAGGGTTGTGTTAAAACCCCCAAGATCATCTCTTAAACATTTCCTCACACATGGGTATCTGACCGCCCACACACACACAATCACACACACACATGCAGACTCGCAAAACGTCATTACTATGGGAACGACAAGGATTTAAACATGGAAAAAGCTGCTTATGGATGCTGTCATCCATCAAAAAATATTCGTTGCTAATCCATTTTTTCCCCATCGTTATGAGGGCATTGCGAGTCCCTGATAAAAATGTCAACCTGATCCAATTATAGCACTTGTTGTAATAAGATTCAAGTTTGGCTTGCTTTAAAAACATTTTACACATAAATGATGTTATGTGGGTGGAAAAGAAAATGCTGTCTTTTTGCTGTTCAAGGTCACTCTCTGGACAATTTGAGAGCATGCAAATTACAACATATTTATCCTTAAACCTTTCAGCTTTAAACTTGAATGGCTTATTTGGCAACATGTTTTTAGGAACAAGTTAAAACAGGTGGACATTAGATGAAGATGGGCAGTTCTTTAATCAGCTAATAGATGTCAGAAGCATAGTGTTGTAAAATAGTTGTCGAAATGTCAAAAAATGTCTAAGCTGAAGTCAGCTGAAAGGCTTTTTGGTAAACCAGAGTGGGTAAACTGTATTCACTGGAAGTCAACAGCCAATATATTCAAATATCTCATGTAAAACAAGACAAGAGTGTCCTCAGATTGTGGGAGTGCACAGTTCCGAAACCAAGTAAGAAGACATAAAAAGGTGTAGCAATAAAAATGTCACTTTTATTAATTAATTTTTAATTAACTGTGGATACATCCAAATCAGCATTCAAGACACACTACACAGACCAATAGCTCTAGACTATGAATCCTTCACTTAAGAGGATTGGCCACTATTACCCACTTAAGAAAAAAAAGTAACAAAAAGTTAATGAAAGTAATTTAACTGTTTTTCACTTGACTGCATGTTTCAAATAACTCACTGAAGAAGAACAAACCATTGCCAGAGCCTGAACTAAAGTCCATCTCTGACTGATACGACACATGTACACTGCTGTTTGATTAGGGTCTGTACTCAGATGAAGTAATGGTATAAGAGGTGGTCAAACTTACTCGCAAGGCTAATAAAGTCTTTGTAAAGTCCATAGGTCATCAACGGCTCAGGAAGGCTCCTTCACAGAGATAGGAAGAGAAAAAAGAAGAGGGTGGGGGGGTTAGATGTAGAAGTGAGAGTTGGATTGAGCCAGGGGAACAGAAATAGCCGGCACACTGTTTTATAGGGTCTGCACACAGCAATGATTAATGTGGCAGGGCCAGGGGATGGAATTAGATGGTGCACATGTTTGAGATAACCAAGTTCATCTGAAGGTACTTTCACACTGCAGCTGGCCAGTGGCCAAAGGTACTTAGTCTCAGAGGAAACCAAGGAGATTGACCCTGCTTTATTCCAGCAGGCCAAACACAAAGTAAAAGACAAGTCAGAGCAACACTCTAACAATGTATGCTATGTCATCATAAACAGTGTTTAAAAAAAGTACTAAATGCTGTGGTGAGTATTGCCTAACTAACACACAGTGAAGCTCTCCTTCACTTTAGGAGTTGAAACAAGAGAAGACTGTAAGTATGATTGTCTCACGAACCACAACCTGGAACAAACTGGTTCCTTAAAGTTTAAAATCACTTAACATTACATTAAATAAAACACTACAGAATTACGATTTAATGGTAGCACTTAGGTAACAGGAGTAAAAATAATAGAGAAATTAAATAGAACATACACAGCTTTGATGTTGTTATTTGTATTGGATGTTTTAGCACTCTCAATGAAACTGTAACCAATTATTTAAAAAATAGCTGACAATTGTTTGTTCATAATTAATATTTTGCTTTCTCAATTTGACATTTAAATCTGTTCATTTCCACAATGATAACATGTTACAGCATAATGAACATACATGAACGCAATTTAAGTGTGCAGGTTACACACGACACACTGTTTTTGTGATGACGGTCCTAAAAGCTATTTGTTTAAATACATAACAATACGCTTCTTGTACGTATTTGCTTTTAAGAAAAACAGGCCAATTCCAAACTTTTACTTTTGACAACCTTTAAATAAGCAAAGCCAACTCAATTAGTGGCTAACCACACATCCTTGCAAGAAACAAATTGGCATTTCAATGAAAACTGCCTCAGCTTCTTGCAACTAAACTACATTTACATCTTTGAACTTCACCCACACTATCTGTCAACCAGGAAGGAGTTGGTGAATGTAGAACAGGAATACAGTAATCAATGTGACCTTGCAAAGGGGTTAATTATTCAGAAGCACTTTGCATAATTAACTTATTTTACAAAAGACAGAGACGACTACAGACTGTTTCACATTCAGGCGAACAGTGGTTTTATAATATTCATCAAATAAGAGCTATACAAAGAAAATGTTCCAATAACCACTGGGGTTGTCTTAGGTCACACGTGGATTTACTTAGAAAATGTACTAATCAAGTGTCTCTGGACTGGTCAATGCATGTCATATCCTCAGTACAAGGACAACAAATTTAACTATCCTAAAATGTGTTCAGTGGTCACATCCCTCAGTTCAACCACATTACATAACAATATCATCAATGCTTACTGGGTAGAAACTGATGGTTTTAGGACTGCAAGTAAGGATTATTTTCAGTATTGATTAACATTTTATTTTTTTATCCATAAAATGTCAAAAAATAATGTAATTATAACTGACATTTTAGCAGTCCAAAACGCAAAGATATTCAGTTTATAATTGCATATGTATATATATATATATATATTGTTTGCCAATAAACTTTGGATCGATTGACAAATCAATAATTTGACACCTCTAGGTGGTAAACATTAGTTTATGTGTCTGTGTGTGAATGTGCGTCTTTCATCCCACTGATCCTTACCTCAGATAAAGCTTCAGTGCACTGGTTATTGTCTTAACGTCCCAGTCCTCGCTGGTAGACATATCCACTTCGTTGCTCTTCTCATCTGAATGAATCACAATTATGAAACATATCTTTACTAGGAAATTCACTGAATGAGGTAACAACACAAAGCACCAGCTAACTACTGTTTTGGCATTAAGCATCCAAACACTCTGTGTGTTTATGTAAGCAGCATAGAAAGTCAAAATACATAATATACCGCAAATATGTCACTTGTAATTAGCCATGTGAGGATAAAAGCAGTGCTACTAGCCTTAGGGTTCTGGGTCTAGCCTGGCCCCAGTGGATATGGAAGGAAGTTAAAGCTCCTGTAGATGGCTGCTGGTTCTATACTTTTTACAAGTTTAATTAATCCCTCACTACTTCACTGACTTCACAGGGATGCCAGCGTTGTGTAGTGCTGAAAATTTCAGGGGGCTATAGTCACACCTTAAGTAACCTTAGATGAACAAGAGAGGATGTGGAAGTGCAATGTGTCAGTGAGGAGTTGTGAGTCTGCACAGGGCTCAGGTCACCACACAGACTTTAACTTTGTGGGCGGTAGGTGGTTTGTGTTGGAATTATTTTAATTTTTTTTTATTTCATATTAGCAGTACAGCCAGGAAGTCTTTGTGTTTCTGTGTGAAGAGTGTTTGTAGGTAAGGTTCTACCTTTGTAAGTGTGTATGTGTTGAGATTGATGGGGTCTGCACAGGCTCTGTAGTCTACTCTAGCACTAACATGCTTGGACTTGGTTAGGTCAAGGACACAATGTAAAACTTTTGGCAGTAGCAGTTGGAGTAGCACTGATTATGAAACTGCTAACCACAACGCAGCAGCAAGTTTAAATACACTATTTTACCTTAGTTATTCACATCAAGCCCTTGGGGACATTACCATACTGTGTGGTGACTTTAGCATAGTAGCTAAAGTTAGAACTGCAGCTCCTATACACCCTTAGATGCATAAACATATTTTGCCATACAAATCCATTATGCAGAAAGTTCTATTAAACTATAAGAAAATGTCATGACCATCACACATTTTCAAAACTATGGATAGGTGGACTGACAACTTGGTACAATCAGCGTGAAAGTAAGTCCAAGATGACCTTAACCAAAAATTATGTATTGACCTTAACCCAAAAAAACAATGGGTGTAGAAATCTGCAGTATCATCAAGGAAAGCAAGGCATGGATGAGTGACATGTGAGCTGTGGACTAGTTGAATGGTACCAGGTGAGAGGTGAAGATGTGGAGTGGATGCCAACAGTTAAAAGGTGTGTCTGTGGTGTGTGACACCCTGAGGCGAGCCCACTAGCAATAGTGCCAGGGGCGCCACTGAGGAAAACTATGTTTCTGGTCATTTATATGAACTAACCCTTTAAAGTTATCAAGAGTTGTTTGAAGATATTGTTTTGAACCGAGATGATTTAACAGAAGTAGGAAGGAACATAAACCTTTTAGGCATCTAGTAAGCTCTCTGGAATAAATGGTCCACCATATTTGGACAGATCAGTAATACATTAATGGTAATTTCTGCCTTAAACCATGAAAATGTGGAATGCATCAAGTAGTTCTTTGGAAACATCTCACAGCATTCCTCAAATTTGCCTCACTTTGCAATTATATCTATAGAACTAAGAAGTCTAACTCAGCAACTGGGATAGCCATATCCTGACTAACACCACATACTGTACAAGGGACCGGTCACAAACAGAATGCAGCTTACTTTGACAGTCTTCTTCCTGTTATATTGTTGCCGGACATTCAATATCTGCCGCTCTCTTTGTTTGTACTGTTATATGATGGGAGACTCTTTTCTATCACTGTGTCCTCTCTGATTGGACCCTGGCCATGTCGGTGGGTGAGAGATGAAAAGGAGGAGGAGTGGGAGGATCCAAAGTCTTTCTTCAGGGTTGAAAGCTTGCTTCACCCACTCACTGTGAACTGTTGTATGCATGAAATGTTTGTGAATGTGTTGTTTTGTGTAGAAGTAGTACTACTTCTGTCATTTCAGGTATAAAACACAAGTTACGTTTGAGGCAGCTTAATGAAAATATCTTATTCTACATGGTCAATCAGTGAACCAGCTAGGGGTGTACGATTCAGAAAATGTCACGATTCGATTCAACATCGATTTTCGATTCAAAACCTATTCTCAATTGAACAATGATTCATTTAGTTTAGTTTAGTTACTTTTTCAATGTGTGCATGTATATGTATGTATGTATGTATGTATGTAGATTTGTTTGTTATTTGTTATTTTAACATCCTGTTATGATGCATGAGTATGTTGTATGTGATGTCTGTAAGCTACTGGGACCTTGAATTTCCCCTTGGGGATCAATGAAGTATCTATCTATCTATCTATCTATCTATCTATTAATCGATTTTGAATCGGTAGAGCTTGATTTGAATATGAATAGATTTTTTTGCACACCCCTAGAACCAACCAAAACATCAAAGTGCAAGCACTACCTGTATTGTCCACTAATATGTGGAATGTCTAGCCCACAGACAAACAATTCTTTTACTGTATTCAAGCTTTAAATAAACTTCTTAGAGTGCCGCAGCAGAGTGTTAATGTAGTCCACAGCATGAGTCGGCAGATTGGGAGGCTGAAAGGTTTTGGGTAGGAAGTTGAGACAGACAGTGGCGGCTGCCTGAGTTTGTTGTCATTCTGAACACAGAGCTGAAAGTGAGCCTGTGTCTACTGGAGACGGCAGGAAACCAGAGAACAGACAGGGAGCAATGGAACGGACAGAGAACAACCTCTATAGAAAAGAAGTGGAGTGAAAAGGATTCTAGTCAAGTGAGAGGCATAAAGGAAATCGAGAAAGACGACTGATTTACAGTTTTAGCGGTATGACAATGATGCAAAAGTCAAAAGGTAGACAAGAGGGACCTTGTCTGGTTGTCTGGGGGATATAAAACTGAATTGAAAAGAGGCAAAGATACACCCAGGCACATGTTGCACTTTGGAGAGAAATGGTTCTGATTGGCTGAGTCATGAAATGTTTGTCAGTCACTATCTTTTTAAAATTGACAGACACATCCCTTACATCAGCACATTCAACTAACTGGGGCAACCCAATATCACAGAGCAATTATTGAGCTCTTACCAGCAACTCTCTAAGCAAAATACATTTCCAGGGCAGAAAAATAAGAATTTAGTAATTTAACTTACCAATCATTAATAAGAGGAGCTTCTGGACCTTGGAGCTTACCCCAACAACTCTGTACAGGCCTTGATCATCAATACCTAATAAGTAATAACAATAATGAAACTTTATTTCCATAGCACCGTTTCTTGTAAAGTTGCAAAGGGCACTACAGGGAAACTAAAACACAAAGCAAGCAATTAAAGAAAAGGCAAACAAAACCAAACAATGAAATTTGCTTATAAAAATTAGGGACACAATATCATATATATACAACAACCCTGTACATTAATGTGGAAATGTATGAATGTCATTGCAATTTAACCAAGTTCAGGAAGACAGATAACCATTTGAATAAAGTATTGTTCTTTTTTTGTAGTGTTTTCACTGACAAATAGGTCAGATAAGTATGTAAAAACTAAAGCAAATTAATAAGAACTTTAGAGCTACAAAATGAAACTTAATATCTACAGTACACACTGACAGTCAGCCTTTTCTTTGAAGATTGGAGCAAGTCTGCCCCCTTGTGTAGAGACAAAGATACTGTAGCCATGTTACCTGTTTCTAGCCACCAATTCTCATGTTAAATTTCCCCAAATAAAACATCTTATCTGAGCTTTCCTGTATTTACATATCTGGAGCTTACCTCTCTTCTCTATGGCGCTGATCGAGTTCTTGATAAAACTCAAACCCACATCATCCAGCTGGGCATCAACTGCAGGCGAAAGAAGAAAATAAACTTAAAATGTGGAGAAGCATTGCGCTCATGAAACTTAATGGTATTCCTTTACAGATACAAAATCTATTACAGCTAGATTACTTACTTCCTCTTTCTTTAGAATAGGTCCTCCCAAGAAAGCGTCCAACCTGTTTAACAAATTAACAAAAAAACAAACATCTTTATGACATTTTAAAGTTTATCAAGTATGTTTAAAGTTTATTGTTTTTTATAAGATGGCAGTTAAACAGAACCCAATCGGGCTACATGAGCAATGTGTGAGTGGTAGATGGTGCAGGCAGCTGACTCACAGGTTCCTTCCCACCCATGGCTTGCATCCAGAACTTGTGGTCATCCTCTGACAGAGCCTGTACTGTTAACACCGTGCCTGGCCTGAAATAGAGCCATACCACATCAGCATTAGAGCCATACCACTGTCACCATCAGCAAAGCCTTAGAGGTACAGTACAGTAAGAAATTAGGTGATGTCAGTGTCAATATAAACTATCAAATGTGCTTCAGCAATCTTTGAAAAAATACACCCTTTGCCAAGGGCACACTTGCACCTTGGATTAGCAGTAACTACAAATACTATTAGTCATGCCATTTGGATTATGAGACCTGCAGTCATGAAGGATCAGATGAATATCAAGTTACTCTTCCCAATCTGAATGGATGTTTGGACTCGAATTTCCATACTATATCTGGGGTATTGCTCTACTATTAATACTACAGGGCAAGCCAGAGTTATGTTGTGTGCCAGAGTAAGACATTCATTACAGGAGGGCACAGCAGTGTGTGACAATCCTCCCCGCTAAGTGTGTGAGTGCAGCCCTCCAACACAAATCCTGCTGCCCTGCCCTCTGCAATCCAAAACACATAGAGCAACAAGCTGAACGGTAATCGGCAAGTGTTTGGAGTTAAGATCTTTAGCAAAACTGTTAGTGTGTATATCATAGCAGATAATCTAAGTGCTTTTTGGCTGCTATGCACAAGGCACATGAGATGATTTTGCATTGTGTTTCAGCAAGAGTCATCGAGGAGAAGTTGCAGCATTATGTGAATTGATACCTGCAACGACAAGCACATCATTACAGTTTGTTTGAGAAACAGTGTTAGGTAATGATTTACCGATCTGTTATGTCAAGTTCTAAGCAGAACCTCCTGTCCAACATGTCTGTCGTTTTGCGGAGACAGGATTTGAGCGTGACAGACTCTGTCTCACCCTGAAAACAAAAAAAGCAAACTTTACTATACAGAATGTTGCAGTGACAAAAGAAGAATTAGAAAAATAGCATGTTGTTCTAAAAAGTGTTTTCTATATGTGTTATATGACTACTCACAATCTTGCCACCAGATCTGTGGTCAAAAGTCACCATGTGCAGAATTTTCTGCTCTTTGACGTAAGTGCTATAGCGCTTGACCCAACTTGAACCAAAGGGAGGTGGCCCTGGAGAAATGGTATCACAGACATTCAACACTGTTTGGATCCTAACAATTAGCATTGCTAAAGAATTGCTCACTTTGTCTGTATTCCATCAACATTTTGCAGGAGCATCACTACTGCTGCTTAAAAATGAATTTCTACTTCCATGTTTTTTTCCAATGTAAAAATATTTACATTATTATTAGTCTGTCCAAACTTTCCTGTCACAAAAAAACCTTTATATGTCATCAACAACATACAGTAGGTACAGAAATCATTTCAAGTTCTGCTTTAATGACACAAAACCACTTTACAATAGCTGAAGGAAAGCTGTGACCCCCGCCCCCCTTCTGACCATGACATTGGACAGTGTATTTTGTGAGAGTTTGTCATGCATTCTCGTCTTGACTACGTTTCCTCGCAGCAGTGTGGGTTATGAACGGGTGTAATACGACAACCCATATTAAAACACATTTAAACCAGATAAAGGTCTTACGTTTTTCCTGTACATAGAGGTAGCCTTCACAACTGATAGGGCTGGTCTGTCTATATTCTTGAGGTGTCTCCCTGATCCTCTTCATCAGTTCGAACACCTCTGACCGTGCACCCTCAAATCGACTTCTTGTCTGGGAAGGAGAGGAAGCAAACATACGATCCAGGAAGTCACTTCCAATTGCTCAGTGACAGTGGTAAGGTAGAAAGACCTTGCTAATGAGAGGTCACTGCAAATCAAAATGTATAAGCTTTCCTTGGAAAACCCTTTATCTCCATGAAATCGTTTGAATGGTAGTCTTGCATTGCCAGACCTTCCTCCCCAGTGCTGTGGAGGAGGGTCTGGCTAGTCCACACAGCATCCCAGGATGGGAGAAAGGATGGGAGAAAAGCGTGCTCTGGTTTATTGGCATTTCTTTAACCAATCACAATCGTCTGTGGTGGTGGTGGTGCTGGACGGAGCAACGGTGCCGCTGAAAAGTAGCCTCTGGAACTTGTTTTGGTGGAACATTCAAAAGTGTACATTCAAAAGTAGTTTTGGTTGTGCAACAGAAAACTCAGATTGGACAGATAGTCTAGCTAGCTGTCTGGATTTACCCTGCAGAGATCTGAGGAGCAGTTAACCATAGTCCTTATAAATCCAACGGAGTTTAAAATGCAAACACAAAGTAAGCCGAAATGAGGTGCATCCGGCTGAATTTCCGGCAGCACATGAACAATCCCAAAAAAGAAATGTTGTTGATATAAACTAGTTAGATGGTAATCTAAAACTAAGAATGAAACCGAGATAAGACTGCCATGGCAATGCAAAACAGGAGGAACCAAACCGGTGGCATGGTTAGAAGACTTATCCAAATTACAGATATAATGATAAAACATTAACATTTCTTACATTCTGAATATTGATCTGCAGTGCTCTTTTATAATGGTCAAAGTCCTTGGCGAGCTCAAAGCCCTGGTGGTAAAAGGTGAAGACCGTCTGAAAGAAGGCCAGCATCTAAAAATATCACAACAGAAAAAAACAGATAAGAGATATTAGTCAGCAAGTGAGAGAGAAACAGATAACAAAATCCCTTTAAGTTAACCCGATGTGACATTTCCTATATTGACCTTTGCTTTTTTTAATGTGAAAGACAAGCCACATCAGAGTTGACAAGGCCCTAAAGTGAGTCACTCACCGGCTCCACACACTCAAACTTCTTTCTCTCTTGGATCTCCTGCAGTTTGCACACATAGTCCAGTGACTCCTCCTGAAAGTGCAGCCTCATGGTTTCCACCTGGCCGTCTGCCTGTGGAGGTAGAGAACACACACCGTGATAATTATGGAGACAGACAGATTCACGGAAGGAGGAGAAACATTTTGATCTCTGTGATGCAGTGCAATTTAAGGTTGTTCTTGTTATTGCATTATGTTCTTAAAAAGGGTATGTTGAAGTTGGTTAGTGCTCTATCAAATACTCATGATATTCAAATGCAGTTCATTTGTGTGGACCCAAATAACAAGTTTGTCTCAGAGGGCTGTAGAATATGTTCAACATTCAACCCTCTATCCTAACACTGACGATGCAGATAAAGAAAAGCTTAACACACCCAATAAAATGTAACCTAAGGAAGTACAACAGAGGAGAGATTACTCTTCAGCAGTAACGTGTATAGACAGATGACACAATTACACTTAAACCTATGGGCAATTTAGAGTTTAAGTTAATCAACAGCAATGTATTTGGATTGTGGGAGGGAAACAGAGCACTTGGGGGAGAAATGACACAAAGAAAAAGCCCCAGCCAGCTGGAGGGGGGGGCGGAGCTATTTGTTTTCTTCATCCTGTGAGGCGATAATTTTCCACTGTGCCACCCCGGAATTAAAATCAAAATCTAATAACTGCAATAACAGTACACCAAGTTTGCAATGTAACAATTAAAGCATCTTTAAGTGTAATATCTTATATACCTTCTTACTAAAACAAGACTGCTGGCTGATAACATTTACAACTAACTGTCTGATGATGTGTAACGTTTTAGTGATTTTAAAGTAGGTAAGATCAACATTCACATACTGTTTTTAATAATATATGCTACGGTTCATTGGGAGGACTTAAAAACCGATGCAGTGTTGATGAAGTGCATGACTCTTGTGGCTGTGAACTAAGCACTGGGTTCATTTATTCAAGTCTGATAGAAATCAGCGTTGGTACAACAGATCCTTGTTTCAAAAAAGTCACAGAGAACTACTGCCTGTAGTCATAATGGCAACAATTTCAAGTGTCCCCTCTGATGGGTGTTTACAACATATGGGTAAGCCTTCCATGGAAACAATGCATGGTAAAGACAAGTAGGCAGAAACATTGTTTAGTGAGAGGTTGCTAAATTCTCCACAAAGGAAAATGTCCACGTCATGGTACAGTAGCATGGGCTATTCCCTAAACTACAGCAACCAGGTTTGACCTTGGTAGTACAGCACAAGTGAGCACACATTTCCTTTTCATACAAGCCAGGGAAAACTGCTGCTGCAAGGCACGTCAGTGGAAACTCACATGGTCCAACAGGCTTTGCAGCATAGCTCCTCCCCCATGGCACCAAAGGCAAACAAAACAAAACAGGGATTCTCGAACTAAACTAAATAAACTCTTACATCTATTTTGCTTTCAGTATGAATTGCTATTTTCTGTGCGTTACATATTAGTTGCAGAGTTTATGCAAGGATAAATACCTCTTGTAGCTGTGGCTCTTTCTTCTTTGCTGACATATTCAGAAGCTTTTCCAGAGAGCTGTAATACTTCTCTGTTTCTTTCTCAAACTTCTTTCTTTCTGCCTAAAGAAGGTACAGTGGAAGGAATAGAGGCATATAAGCGGGCATATTAACCATCATTAGGGCACACCACACATACAAACAGATCAACTAAGAGCTATGACACGTATTGGGAAGAGAAACCATCATACATTACCCTGACTGTCCCAAGATGGTCTTTCCTGAACTTCTCCAGCGGTTTCATTAAGGTTTCTGTGATGTTTCTCATCTAGACAGAGAGCCTTTATTATTGCTCAACTCAATGACAAACCCCATTGACATTTCATTTTTCAAGCCACAACTGTTGTCTTGACCCCAGTGAAGAACAGTTAGTATTAAATTACACAATTGATGAAATAACTAATATTCTAAGAGTATTTGTCTTACAAAAATGAACTCATAAAGTCAATGTATTTTTCATTATTCCCCCAGTGCTTTTGCTACACTGGCTGCAGGACGTGTCTGTGCCTGCATGCCCATCCTACTTTTCCTTACTTTGCAATGTGATGTCATCCCACTATGCTGAGCAGTGCTGAGCAGAGTGTTTACCATTATGGTCTGAGCCAGGAGCTAAAACAGTCATCTCAGTCAGTGACTGATGATGGGCCCACTCCCTAACTTTCAGACGGACAGACATTACACCAGGATGGCTGTTCAAAGACACTAAATTGTGCAAGTCTTTTCAAAGAAGAGGAATGTTTTTGAAGTATTGTTCCAAACTATCACTGGCCCTTCAAGCCTACTGCTTAACTGAAAGGAAGTCTTAAAATGAGGCGCTTTTATAGTCAATAGTCAATATAGTACATAACATCCACAGGTCAAATCACAAGAAAATATGGTGCATCATCTCTTACAGTATAGCACAGCATTGTACACAGTGTGACACTTTTAACACTTCAGTGTAGCAGTTTATAACCTGCTGTCACCATTACAATCAGGCATCCTTTAAGAATGTTGTAAATCCTCCGTATTGGATGTGCGATTATTGTGGTTTATAAATAAGCAACTTTAACAATGCTGCCTGATGCAGAAGCTAGTTTTACAGTATAGTGGAATGTCAAAAAGGGCTGTATTGTTGCGGACCTTGTTGCTGGTAGTAGCTTATGTAATTCACTCTTGGTATTTAAAGCTTGGCTTTAATAGTGTGGATCATGTCCTCTCTGTGCAGCCACTCCCGGTCAGTGGCATTGACCCTCTACAGTCACAAGAGGAGGAACTGTTTGAACACTATCAAGACTTATCTACCTGCTAGGAACGGGTTTGCTCTGACTGCTGTGGCTGTACTGTACGTTGGAGAAAATGACATTATGAGTGCCTGTCTGGACCTCTGGCAGATGGCAGAGTCAGACATTAATAGATGCAAGCACCAAATATGGCCAGTAACAGGTGAAGGCTGGTTGGAAATGCACACAGTGCAAGCAGACAAAGTTAAACAATTCAAGTGCAATTCACCAAAGAGACCGACAAACACAGACACAGACACAGACACAGCCACACCACACACACAGACACAGCACAGACACAGACACAGACACCAGACACACACACACACACCACACACACACACACACACACACACACACACACACACACACACACACACACACACACACACACACACACACACACACACACACACACACACACACACATCCCGCAGGTTCTGACTGGTTGTTCTAACCATCAGTTCCCTTTGGTCTTCAAGGTTCTTGAGGAATGAGGAGAACTCTTGCAAAGACTCATCTGAAAGAGAAAGAAGAACAAAAACTGCTCTTAATTTTCTGGTAGAGAAAGAACCATAAACAAACATTTACAGTGTCAGTCTGTGTGTTGGTAACAAAAGTAGTGGTTTGTTTGCATCAAACCCACACTTACCGATACATTTCTCATCATCGGTCTTTGCATCGCCAATGTACTCAAACTGAAACTCTCCCAGGCACTGGGCAAACTTTCGCTGTGCCATCCCAAGCTCTGACAGAAAATTTAAAATATTAAAACCATTATAAGCAGTGCATTTAAAAAGGAGACAGAATACTTAATATGATTATAGTGTGTGTTCACAATATATACAAGTTGCACTGCCCTGTCCTGAAAAAAGTTTGTTAATTAAACACAATATACAGTTGTGTTCAAAATAATAGCAGTCCAACATCCCTAACCTCATAAATCATATTCCTTGGTAGAAGTGATATTTCTACATGGCAAATAATTTACTAGTAAGTGTTGTAGAGTCATAGAAAACCAACAGACCCAATAGTCATGACATGCATGCTGCTTATTCTGTGTAACTGAATATGTAATTGAAAGGGGCTTGTCCAAAATAATAGCGTGTTGTGTTCAATTAGTGAGGTGATTGATTCTGTGAAGAAACAGGTGTCAATTATTGCCCATATTTAAGGAAGGAAGGAAGCAAATGTTGTGTATGCTGGTTATAGTGCATTTCACAATGAAGTACTCAGCAAAATGGTTCGTTCCAGACATTGCTCTAAGGAATAGTGGACTTTAATTAAAAAGTTGATTGGAGAGGGGAAATCATATAAAAAAAAGTGCAGAAAATTATAGGCTACTCAAACAAAATGATTTCAAATGCCTTGAAATGGCATCCAAAGCCTGAACGACGTGGGAAAAAACGGTCAACTACCATTTGAATGGATCGAAGAAGAGCCAAAATGGCAAAGGCTCAACCAATGATTAGCTCCAGAAAAAATTAAAGAAGACTTAAAGTTACCTGTAAGTACTATTACAATAAGAAGAAGGCTATGTGAAGCAAAGCTATCAGCTAGAAGCCCCCGCAAAGTCCAATTGCTTAAAAAAGACATGTATTGAATAGGTTGAAATTTGCCAAACAACACATTGACTGGCCAAAGGAGAAATGGCACAACATTCTGTGGACTGATGAGAGCAAAACTGTTCTTTTTGGGTCTAGGGGCCGCAGACGGTTTGTCCGACAACCCCCATGCACTGACTTCATGCCACTGTGAAGATAGTAAAGCATGGTGGTGCAAAAATCATGTTATGGGGATGTTTCTCATTTTGTGGTGTTGGGTCTATTTATCGCATACCAGGGATCATGGATCAGTTTCAATACATCAAATTACTTGAAGAGGTCATCTTGCCTCATGCTGAAGAGGAATTGCCTTTGAAATGGGTCTTTCAACAAGACAATGAACGCGGCTGTGGCTCAGTGGTAGAGCGGTTGCCTGCCAATTAGAAGGTTGGTGGCAGTCCCATGTTGAAGTGTCCTTGGGCAAGACACTGAACCAAGATGCTGCGCCATCGGAGTGTGAGTGTTTATCTGTACACAGTGAATATGTGTGAATGGTTCCTGTACTATGTAAAAGCGCTTTGAGTCGTCATTAAGACTAGAAAAGCGCTATATAAAATACAGTACACTGTGTACAATACAGCACAATATATCAGCCAACATTAAAAGGAAGGTCTGATGCATGACACAGACACTTTGCAAACATCCTGTTCATTTGTAGTCTGCCGCATCCTGTTACATATCAAACACCAGTAAACTAGGAGGGCAGGTGCCATAGGCTGGCACAAGCGAAACTAGACAGCAAACTATATATAGCTGTGTAACAGTCATAGCTTTCACAAATGAAGAAAAAAGAAACAGTATGATCCTAATACATGAACCACTGAAATGCTGGATAACCCCAGAAAGAAGTTGATAGTTTACCCGAGGTTTGTATTATATAGGCAGTATTTTTTGGTTTTCAAGATATATGTATATATAGTATTTAGCTTTTTCAGCTGAAGTAAAACTTATGAAATGTAATGCATTGCAATGACATTCTTAGTCCTTCCTTAAATTAAACTCATAGCAATGTATTGCCCAGCCCTAATACCCTTAAAACAGCACAAACCTTCCATTAAGCAAAGGAAATGCTGAACAATATAACCAATACATCTTTTCAAGACCCTCATGCTGTTTCAAGCTGTTATGCAACTTGGCTAAATTCAACAAAAAATATGCATACAGAATAGCCTGGCACAAGAAACCAATAAACATTTTTTTAATCGTGTTGCAGTTAACCTCTTTAATAAATGGATACTATATGGATGTGAATGCCAAGCTTAACCTTGGAGCTGTCCCGGTTGTCCTGCTCCGCATCCTGCTATGTCCTGTTGCACCCTGCTACGCTCTGCAGTGCCGTGCTACACCATGAACTACTACAACTACTTTTTCTAGTCATAGTTCCATTATCTTTATTATGACTATTATTGGCACTGTTCATCACACCCCCAACCGGCACCGTCAGACACGCCTACCATGAGCCTGGGTCGGTCTGAGGTCCCTAAAAAGGAAGTTTTCCTCACCACTGTTGCAATAAATGCTTGCTCTTGGGGGAATTACTAGAATTTCGGGTCTTTGTAAATTATAGAGTGTGGTCTTGTTTTGTATTTGTTTTGTTTTGAATTTGACACTATAAATAAAGCTGAATTGAATAAACCTTGGGCTAGCCAAACCTCAGGTGAGCCCTAGAATGGGTGAATGCTCTCCGAGTAGTGCACTTACCCATGTAAACCCTGCATAAATGTTCCTGGATCTGCATTAAAACAAGTTAGGATTTTGAGCCGTGGATAAATGCTGTTTAAGTCCTCCCTCCTAAACCTCTTGCACACAAGTAAACACAGCAGACCAAATCTATTTCCAAACAGTGAAGAGATTCCCCGAGGTGGGATCTCTGACCCATAGTAGTCCCCGAGGGAAGCATGACAGAATGTGGCAAGGGTCGTTTAAGACTGGAGCTGTGAGCAGTATGCTGAGGAGCAGTGTCATTAGATTTTGCAGATAGCTGGGACTCTATAGGGAACAATCAACTGAGGAACACCATTTAATAGAGTTCTGACTCTGCAGAGCATCTGTAACTGCTACAAAAGCACGCAACAGCTTGCTGGACTGGAAAGCTGCAAACTAACGACTTTTTTTTATAACAAAGTGATTTCAGAAAATATTTTAAATTCTCTTTGAGTTTTAAACATGCTAATAATACAGAGGAATATCCATTATTTTTCCGTTGACAAAATCCTTCAAATAATTATGAATCTCATTGTTGAACTACATTGTTTTGATGCTCATGCAACAAAGGTCCTTAACAGTATTTAAAAGTGGGATTGTGCAGTAATTTAGGAGTATGCATTCTGGTTTTGTTGTATATAACAATACGCTGTCATAATAATAATAATAAAAAAATAATAATACATTAAATAATAATACAATATTATACAACAATAATAAATAATAAAATATAGATAATAAAATGGACAAAATCATTTTTTTATTCATTTATTTGAGCTGTTCGCTATGTCTTGTATACTATCTATGTCTATCCGTCGACACACACACACACAATCCAGGTTCTCTGAGCAGTGTGTGTGTGTGTGTGTGTGTGTGTGTGTGTGTGTGTGTGTGTGTGTGTGTGTGTGTGTGTACACACATGCTATGGATTAAATCTACAGTAAGTAGAAAAGCCCAAACATGTGAGAGGTGTTGGACAATGTCTGCCTGAGCCTGGCACAAAGGGCATGGCTTCTGCCTGATATTTTTATTTAACAGTTTAAATCCACTGATGGTTGCTCTTCAGCTTAACCTCAAATCTTTACAAATTCCAAAACACAAAAGGAAATATAGGCAAATAAACGCCTGTGATTGATTCTTTTGGCCAATTTCTGTAAATCATCAAACTGCAAGAAGCTTGTAGTAGGGATGCAAAGCAGACTGTGGGACAACTTGTGTATTACAGAATTTACAATTGTTTGTTCTTTGAGTTGGTCTTAATATACCACTTGGAGGAAATTATCTTTTTTTACCTGTGGTTGAGATAACTGTTAGTAATAATTTAAATAGCAAACGTGCAGCAAAAAAACAAGCTGACTCACTATTAAAGTTATAGTGCATAGTATCAGTTGCCCCCATGAGGCATTCTAAGTAATGACAACAAAACTGTTGGCGCATCAACATGACACAAGCCTTGCGTTTATCCACAGGAATTGAGCTACTATAATCTAATGACAAATTAAACAAAAGGATTAATGAATTGTTTATGGCTCCTCATAGCTAATTTTTTAGCTAATGAACGCCTGCAAGACACTGCATCGATCTAACTTTAAATTATTATTCAAGACAGGAGAGTGACTACATTTGTCCTTTCTGCAGATCCAACAGAGACATGGTAAACAAAAAAACAGGCCTGCACAAGCAATATTAATAGACTCGACAAAACAATAGCAGTAGAGTGACAAGTTAGGCACCTCTTTAAGGACACAACATTGGTAAGATCAGAGGAGTATTATGGGATGCTTTATTATTGTCAGCTTATATAAATCAGATGTAAGTTACAGGAAGAATTCATTACACAACAGAAAAGTTATATTACAAACTTGGGTCAACCACGGCAGGAAATTTTGGAGCTCATATTACACTAATAATACACAAGCGCTGGTTTTCCACAGGCAGCTCTTTCAACTGCAACGCCGCTGTATAGGTAACTGGCAGCGGATTCCGAACGAAACGGTGTCACCACAACATGATGTCATCGATGTACACGTGTTGCAGAAAATTTGTTGTTTGTGTTGATATACATTTCTATACATTTTTTTCTGGCCTATCACAAATTTTTTGGTAAGTTTTCTACTCCTGTCTCACACTTTGCTGCTTAAAAAGTTGTGTTTAATTCAAATAATTATAATGTTATGTATTGCTAGCCATCAGCTAATTGTCAATGATACAATGCTAATGTTACTACAATGCTACAACTACTTAAACAAATATATATATATATATATATACATACTCAGCAGGGATACCAACTGCCGAGGCAACCTTCTGCCAAGCTGGCTTTTAAAATACCTGTAGTCACAGAGACGTATCATAAAGTAAGCTATAGGAAAATCACAATCTTAATTTGCATGGAATTTAATAATAATAACATTTATTTACATAGTGCCTTTCAAGAAACCCAAGGACAAATATATCCTTATATAAATACATATTCTAGCATGTGTGTATTTACGGTAGAATATATTGGAGTCCCGTTCCCGAGTCGGCCCTCTCATTGGCTACCGCTCGGCAAAAGTTAACGCAGAGTCAACTTTGGGAGAGCGGGGAGATTCATTCCGTCATAGGGAATGAATTGAATCACCCGGCTCTGCCGTTATTTCAGCTGACTATGGAAAGCCAGCGTAAAAGCTTTTCACTTTTTGGCCAACATGTTTCTGTCACAGAGGTGACTTCTAACTGGTGTAAACACTAACCTGATGATCTGCTATGTAGGAGTATTTAAGTACGGGTTGTGGGCATTATTTTCAAAATAAAGGTATGGTAAATATAAGCCTGTTAGGTCATTATTTTGGGAGCAAACACTTGCTATGCTGAACATAGCAATTTTCTTTGAAGTGACATTTAGAAGTCAAATTTAGAAGAAAGGAATCCAAACCACACAGACAACTAAAATTCAGACCAGGGTGTGTGAGTCCATAAAAGGTGATTCTGTTTTTCTTTTTCTGTTCTACTTTTTTTTAGATGGAGTATCCATTTTTTATCAGCTGTTTAATGGCATGAAAACTGCTTAGCTTTATCAGGTTGGAAGCCTCCTGATAACTGGCCACTAATAGCATACCTTTAATCATATCAAACCCTGTATGGACCTAATTTTATAGTTTACCAATCACCACATTTGTGAGATTCTCTAGTCAGACAAAACTTATTTTGATACGCCTGATAACAACATTCTGGGGCTGAGGTTGAGCTACATAATAATACTAGTACCAATTTCTTTAAAGCGGCACTAATCAATATTATTTATTATCAAGGGGTCGAAAGTCTACAGTATAGGTAATGTGAGAGGGGTCACTTGAAGTGACGAGCACACGTGTGATTTGTTCACAGTAAAAGAAAATGTCGGCCATGTGGGAGTATTACACCGTGTTGGGGAAAGATCAACAACATAAACCGCCACCAGCAAGACTCAGTCCATATAATTACAACATTCGAGAAAGAATTCCCCAGGGACAGCGCCAAAGATAAAGGGATTACTAAGGGAATTAATTAGCACATTAGATGACCAGCCGTTTTGAAGCCTACACACAACCTAGTGGACGCCATTTTGCTGACGTTTTCTCTCTCCAAAACCATTAGCGTTGTTGGCCACACACATTCATGAGCTACTCGATTGTGTGAGTATATGCTTCGCCTCTTGGCAGACTGGACTGACAACGATTTTTAACTTGATGAAGGAATGTTACACTCCAAGGATAATATAGCCTTATAATATTGTATTGAATTTGTAATGGCTATTACATTTACATGTGATTTATGTTTAACAAAATATTTTTGTTGGGCTATGTTGACTAAATAGCAAAAGATTATCATCATTGAGTATGTAATGTTAGTTGTATAGCAGGATAAAAGGGGCTTTGGAAGCAGTTATTTTTGATGTGTATTAAAAGTTTTTTCATAAATTTTAAAGGATTACATTCATGCTCATTTAAAGACATTGTCATGAAGGAATGAATGACTTTAAAACAGTGTACACATTGTTTATAAGAAAGATTTCTTCATTTTCCTGTCAAAAAAGGGGGAAACGACAACAAAAAATTGTATCAGCTGTCGGCAAAAATGTTATTGGTGCATCCCTAATAATAGCCTATGTCAATATTGTGTTTATAGGTTGTTTCAAGAGCCTGAAAAAACAGTTACTGCTTTAACTAACATCCCAGAAACATATTTTGTTATGATTGATAATGTTTCTTCCTTTAGCCCATGTGCCTTTCAAATACGATCCAACCCAAGGCTTGATCCAATGTCTCTTGTCGTTTTTCATTACTAGTTCATCTTAGTGACATCATTTTGAAAATATAAAATTTACTTTAATTTCTGTTACTCTATATTGGTTTTTAATGCTCATACTGTGTCTCTACGACTAATATCTTTTCTAGTGCTTTTGTTTGGCTTTGTTTACTTTTACCCATTTTCCACCTACATGCCAGACAAGATTATGAAACATAAGTCATTTGAAAAACACAATAACAAAAAAAAAATCTGTGTT
>NC_045734.1:9024762-9028427 GCF_008692095.1 Etheostoma spectabile
GACCGTCCATTTTTATTTTATTATTATCTATGTTTTGGAAATGCCTAATATGGGCCTGCCGATATATCGGTCGGGTTCTACTTCATTCTTGTTTGTATTTTTAAACATTGTATTTATTTACAATATTATTGCGATTTTAAACATATTGCAATATTCTGCAATTTGTTGCAATTTGTTACCTTTTTTCCATCTTAAAATGTTTCCTAATATCAAATTATGTCCCCAAAAGGAAACTTTGTCAACATCCTTCACCAAAAAAAAAGATACTTTTCTGTTGTGTTCATTTCACTTCAATTTTCTTGTCAAGCAAACAAACTTACCAACACATATGTAATAAAAGATTGATACTTGGTGTCAGTGTATCGATTCAGTATTGCCAGAGAAAATAACGCTGTATCCATTTTTCCCCCCACCCCTTACTTATGGAGTCAATGTTTGTCAACTGAAGTGCTCAATGATCCCAAAACACAAATGAATGTAGAGTGAAAAGTTCCGCTGCTACCCCATGTAGTAAAAGCGTGTTTTGACAACATTACACTGAACCTTGACACACCTTAACTAAGCCTCAACACACAATATTGTGTGTGACGCAAAGCCAGGACAGTGTCTGATGTCATAGTATTGTGAAAGACAATGAAGAACAGATGATTTTATGACATTAAAGATTAATGCCATTCAAGCATTTTTCAAGGTGTGATATGAGTCATAAAACTAAAATGAATTTAATAGGGTTGTTTAATGTCGCATTTCTTTGCCATCTCTTTCCAAATGCACATACTAATTCATACTTTCTTTTCAGTTAAAGGTGCCAGCCACTATTTTGTTTATCATCCAGAAATCTCAGATATCTAAAGGGAACTTAGGTCTTTTTACTATAGCACGTTAAAATATTAAGGGTATCCTTTATCTCAGCAAAGACAGCATAAAGGCTCAGGTTACTGTGGACAAATTAGTGTATACTCCAAGAACAGTGATGTCAAGGGATAGATTTGCAAGCTCCTTATTGGAGCCATATGCAAGCATGGTGCACAGATCACACCCACCCACAATCTGATTACACTGCCTGCATGCATGTTTAACTCACTGCAGGGTGGACAGTTAATATGAGAATATATGAGGCCAAGCTGTGTGGACTTACATTACATAAAACATGAAGAATGAATGTTATCCGGTTACATGAAGCTCCATAGTTAATCAACGGCAGGCAACATTCTGAGAAAGAAGGAAAAAATAGCCGTGACAGCATTTGTGTCCCTGTGCAATGTCGATTGAAGTTAAAACAGCATAGATCAACTGGATATAATCAGTGGAGCAATAAACACAAGTGTCAGATGAGAGGTATGCCTAACAGATTGAAATGATAGCCACTGTCCTGGAGGAAAGAACCATCACAAGATAGAAATACCACACACACTCAGGCACACAAGTCCAAGGCAAATGCTTCTCCCGATTTTTTGCCTTTTAAAGCAAGGCATTTCAGAGCAAACCTGGGAACTGTCAAACTTGGCTAGTTTCTCTGCAGAAAGCCAGAGATCCCAGTCTACTGGCTTCAACGTGTGAGTCATACAGACCCCACCTTACATATTGGTCAGATTGTTCTGCAACAGGAAGAAAAACGTGAAAAAAGGCCTAGCTCTGTAACACAAAACACTGGTGTCCCTGTTTAGAGGAGGTGGGAAGAAAAGATGACACAATGGGGATGGCACAGAATCACAGGGATCTGGTTATTATCAAGCACCACAGACCAAAGCAAAAGGGTATTTTTTTATAACAAGACTACCGTCTCAACAAGACAGCACCCAGATACAAAAATCACATATGTGACAAAATAATCAGCCCTTAATTATATTATAAATATATAATAGTTAGCCCTAGCTACTTTTTAAAGTGCCCATATTATGCTCATTTTCATAATTGTATTTTGAGATTGTACCAAAATTGGTTTACATGGTTTAATTTTTTTTAAACACTATATTCTTGTAGTACTACACATTGCTGCAGCTCTTCTTTTAACCCTTTGTCGTGAGCTCTCTGTTTAAGCTACAGAGTGAGGCATCTCACTTCTTTACTATCGTTGTTGGGAGTTGCACATGCGCAGTAGCTATGACACATCTGCTAGCTGTTTCTCTAACTTCAATCAGTACTTGGCAGGATGAGCTGGGAGACTTTTTCTTAATGAGGGAGCACTTCCAACTTTGCGTGGAATACCTGCAAAACAGGAACATGTAAGTAGGTTGTTTGCAGATGATGGGGAACTTGTGTGTATTGTAGCAGTGGTTTGCCATTGAGAACGAGGGGGCTGACTGCTAGCATGCTAGTGACATAGAAAGCTGTGCGGATTTTGAACAGCTCACCCGGAGACTGAAGGCAGAATATATTCATATATATATACACAATACAATACAATATTTGATGCCCGTCTGTCTCCCTCAACACTGCTCCAATGTTTCCTTAATTACAGCCATGCTGCAAAGCATCACTAGCAGAACATTTAAGTATAAAAAAGTTATTTACACACAACAAACACTGACTATCTGAACTCGTTTTCTACTGCATGTATTACGGCAGGAAACTTAACATTGCATGTTCTGGCTGCTGCTACAAAACTTTTCCCAAAAACAAACCAGAAAAAGGTATGCTTATGTCAGAGTTCAGCTGCTGAAGATGTCCACAGTGTATTCACTGGCGCCTGTTGCAGTGATGTTTTGTTATTATTACTACAGTCTCATCAGATGTGCCATTAAGGTCAGAGCTTGCCTGGTCCAGGCCCTCAAACAGCGGCCAGCGTTACATACTGTGCCTTTCCACAGTCCTTCCTGTTCCACTCTCCCATCTTTTCCAGTCCGAATCCCTGCTCCACACACGCCTCCCACCTTTGCCCTTGAAAGGGCCTGACAACCCATCCCCTCCCCCGAGCTCCCTGTCCACTAAGCATGCATTACTTCTTTCATGACTTCCTGATCCTTAGAACAAGTGTGTAGGGTGAGGTTGCGCTGAACAGTATCCTGTAAATAATGACCAATTGGCGAATAAAAGACAAAATCAGCAACTGGGTCTTTTGTTGGCACACATCCAAAAAGTTACAGTGCATAATGTAATCAAAAGGTGCTTCAAATAGTTTTCAACACTTTGCTTGCACCAAAAAAGGAGCCCCAAAAGCATAGTTGTGCCATTTAGCATAATTTTTATAGCAGGTCTTGTTCTCTTTGGCGTGAGAGATGAAAAAGCGTTCCTCCCACATGACTTCACGTCTTGTACTAATGCGATTTTAATGAAAGATTGTGATGTGGCTCTTTGGCAGAATCAGTAATGTGATTACAGAGAGCAGCAGGGAGCCAAAAGCACACCATGGCAAGCTACTCTTAAACCTGTCTGCCAACGAGAAGAAGAAAAAAAACAACACTTTACACAACTGGGTTTGTGCAACTGAAAGTGACGGAAAAAAATAATAATTTTGCTCTATGAGCCAAATGGTCAATTCACCAGAGGAAGTCCAGCTGTAGAAATGACAATTACTGAATACACTGCAAATCTGTCCAACTTCTCTTTTAAGATGATTGCAGCAATAACAGAAGATGCAATTCATTAATTTCTCCACAAACGAGAAATCAATGTGTTTGCTAAGGACAAGAGTGCGTGCGTGTGTGTGTGTGTGGGGGGGGGGG
>NC_045734.1:9028437-9029949 GCF_008692095.1 Etheostoma spectabile
GAGGGTACAGACAGGACACAGTTCCTGTGGAGGAAACCCTCTGAAACAGAAGCACATCTGCATGTTGCTCCTCTAGTGGGCACTTCCATGTCATGGCTCTCTGGCCGAGAGGGCCCCGCTATAAGGTTTCCTCTCGAAACCAAGGTCTTTCCGTAGTGGGACATCCTCCCAATCACTGAAAGGCTGAGAAGGGGATGGGATGTGGAGATCAACAACAGCAGATCATTCAGTGGTCAAACATAAAATAGAGCATTTTATTATACAACTTTGTAATCCACAGCATTTACTTTAAGTTGTATTAAATGTATTAATATTTCCGACAGAATGGTACAGTAGATCATCCCTTTTTACAACACTATAGAATGTTAGATTGTATAGTGTAACAACTGGGCTTCAAAGCTGCAAACCAGTAACAAGGCAGATCTAGAAGAAAAAAACCTGATGGGCTATTTAGCATGATTACATTACATTACATTACATGTCATTTAGCTGACGTCTTTATCCAAAGTGACTTACAATTGCTATATGTGTCAGAGGTTGCATGCCTCTGGAGCAACTAGGGGTTAAGTGTCTTACTCAGGGACACATTGGTTGTTGTATCGTAGTGGCATATCCACCCATGATCTCTATGACGAGGAGAACCAAACACAGCATCACATTCTCATGAGACAAGATTATCAGAGTAATGTCCCAGTAATGAGAGCGAGGTTAAAGCTGAGCTCCACCCAGAAAGTGGACTCACAAGGTAAATATTTCATTTGTCTTCTTTTTTCATTTGTTCTGGTCACTGGGAGCACAACATCGGGGTCACACAAGTTGCACAAGTGACTAAGACTGCAATTAATAATTGTATTCATTATCAATTGTTGGATCACAAAATTACACAGAGCTAAAGATTACTTATTTTTGATCCAACAACAAAAACTCAAAAATATTAAAGGTGCTCTAAGCAATGTTGTGTTTTAGGCTACAACATCTCCTCACTATCCGCGAGCTGTCTGTCCCCTGAACACACTGTGAAAAACGTGGTCTACGTAGACAGCCCAGGGTCTACAAAGTAGGGCTGCACGATTATGGCCAAAATGATAATCACGATTATTTTGATCGCGATTATTCTCACGATTATTTGTTGATTTTAACCAAAACAAATTGTATTGTCACATAGGCTATTTATAACTGCGAGAGGGAGTGTGATGGACGCTACTCACAGAGAGACGGCTGATCCTTATGAACGGGTCCCGCACGGGTCAAATGGTGGACACACACATTGTGTGTATGAAATGTCTGTATCGTCACTGCGCTGCATTTTTATGAACTATGATATTCTGGCCATGGGTCACATCTCTGGCCCAGGTCCAGCAGCTCCGTCTCACACGCTGTTACTCTACCAACTGAAGTTAGTTGCATTTAATAACTTCTGAGTTCTTCGCCGTGGCGGCCGCGATAGCAGTTACTCGCGGAAAGAATGGTACAAAAACAGGTTTGCCCCTCATACTTAACAATATACAGCTG
>NC_045734.1:9029959-9042547 GCF_008692095.1 Etheostoma spectabile
AAATTAAAACTGTAGACAAATGTCAGAAGTTTGGACTGGCACTGTTTGGCGGGGCTGCGTGGAGAATAGACGAGAGAGGGTAGAGGAGAGATCCCACACAGGCACGGCTTTACAGACGAAATGGGTCATGTAACGCAAAATTAAACCATATCAATATAAACAGCATTGCAGCGGATGTGAGGACATGCGTCCTAGAGGAGCTAACAGGTAACAGACGCTAACTAGCACCGACTAGCACTGGTCACCGCTGTTGTCTGAAAAACAACAGACGGGACAAAATGTTGCGTTTACTGGTAAACTGGTAAACCTTGAGACTGACGTATAACCGACTGCTATCTGTTGAGTTTTCCTCCCGTTACTCTGTCCTCTGTGACTGTCTGCATCTAGAAACTAAACTGCACGGTGCAGGGAACAACTGACTGGCTCATGATCAGACGGTAGTAGCGGTAGATTGGCTATGCAAAAAACCCGGAGCGTTCTATGAAATGACGCTTTAAAAAAATAATTGCTCGATCACGCAAATTTGATCGTGGGAAGTCAAAATCGTGATCGCGATTAAAATTTGATTAATTGTGCAGCCCTACTACAAAGGACAATAAAAACAAGCGGTGCCCACCTGCACCACAAAGCATACACAAACAGTGTTCCAGCCAATAACCAACAAGAAGGATTTGGGGGTGGGGGGTTAGGAGGGAGGGACAAGCTAGTCTTGTTTTCTTTGAAAATACTTTGTCAACAAGAAGTAATGTTATCCAACATCGCTTAGAGTATCTTTAACTTTACTTCTAAATAAAACTAAGAGGAGGCAGAAATGTTCCCATTTGAGATGCCAGAACAACAACAACAGCAGCAAATGTTGGGCATTGTTCCTTAAAAAAAAATATGTCTGAAATGATTATTCAATTATTAAAATGGATGCAGATGAATTTTCTATTGATTATCAATTGATTGATTATTTCAGCTCTAACTGCATTAGTGTTATCATTCAAACACTTAAGGCTGACAGCTTCTCAGCCCCGTTTGGATTAAACAGCCTTGCCTTAAAATCAAGGTCATGGGGGATTATTATTTTAATCTTTGCTGTAGCATTTGAATTGTTTAGTTAGTCTTACCAAGGAGGGTAAACACCCTATGATTACAGTTGCCAAAGAAAATCAAAAACAGTCATTTGACAGAAGGTAGATGGTAGAAGGGAGAAGCCACATTTTTAAAAATGAGACTCCACAGGCTCAGCAAAATAGTTACTGCATTAATGTCAGTACATAAGAACATGACTATTGGTTCCTTCCTGAAATTTTCACTGACTTTGCAGCTTCCACCCCCGTGGGAGCATATGACCAGGGATCCTTATTGCTTGTCTTATTCTCTTAAGCAAGAAGCTATCACGGTCCTAATGAGTGTTAACAGACTTGATATGTGATATTTGTCACTACGTTGGACACACTTAAAATCAACATTAAAAAAACAAATGCATAGCCACAGTCATGTAAGGCATAAAATGCAAGAAAGGACCTTCTGAAATGGAATACTGTGTATCAGTTTTTACACCAACATAGCAGAGCATCGACATCAACTCATCTGTTAGCAACAGTGAATACTAGAGTTCACCGTGGTGTTCTGTGGAAGTTCGCCTGGCGAGTTAGTTACTCCATGAGCCTGCAAAAATGGAAGCTTGAGAAAGTGGCATGTAGATCTAAAGTGTTTGCCATGTGGGATAAAGTTGTAGTTTTAGGGGGGATACCAGGATGAAAGAGGTCAGAGGAGAACAGTAGGGCTGGGTATTGTTCAAAAATGATTTAATACCGGTTCCAATACCGTGACTTTGACCTTGGTTCCAAAACAATACTTTGTTTCATACCAATTTTATATACTGTATATTTTTTTATTTTTCAATTTCTATGTGAGCCTTGTCTCTGTGCGTAGTGTCCTAGACATGTAACGTTAGACACTAGACAGCCAATTGGCAGCATTATTAGATCTTGGTAGAAGCGTGCTGCATGTTCACTGGCTCACTGACACTGATGAGATTTACTCCCTGGGTATTGAATGACAAGGCATTTTTTTGATACTCGATACTTTAGAGGCAATTCGATCGGTGCCTACCAAGTATTGAATTTGGTACCTATCCCTAGAGAACAGCAGGACTCACTCATCACTCCAACAAGTACAACATACCATACATATGCACATAACTGCTTAGCACAACAGTCTGTCCGAGGTTTCTGCCTAAAAGGAAGTTTTTCCTCGCCACTGTCGCACTGTTGCTTGCTCTGGGGGAAACTACTACAACTGTTGGGTCCTTGTAAATTCTGGAGTGTGGTCTAGACCTACTCTATCTGTAAAGTGTCTTGAGATAACTCTTGTTATGAATTGATACTATAAATAAATTGAATTGAACAGTAATGTAAAGCAGAAAAATGTGGATCAGTGTTTCCAAAATGCCCAAGATGACGTCCTCAAATGTCTCGTTTTGTCCACAACTCAAAGATATTTAGTTTACTGTCACAGAGGAGAGAAGAAACTAGAACATATTCACATTTAAAAAGCCGGAATCAAAGAATTTTTACTTCTGTCTTAAAAAAAAAAAAAATGACCCAAACCGACTAATCGATTATCAAAATAGTTGGCGATATACTGTATTTAAAAGTTGACAACTAATGGATTAATCGTTGCAGCTCTAGTGTCAAGAGTGCAGAAGTTTCCTTGGCACACACAAGGCACCTAAACACCACTCCTCCTTCTTTCAAATACCACAGCACACGCTAACCAGGTGATCCCTGTCAATTAACTTTTGACCCTGTGTCAACAATGCATATACTTTTTACCATACCATGGAACACCTATAAGGACTAACTTGTGTTTCTGGAGTTATTTCAGTTTTCTCCATAAACTAAAAAAACAACTTCAGGATGAACATGTATGAAGATATGCCTCAGGGTGAGGATTATTGTTGAAATCACAGTGTATAACCTGAAACCTCTCAGGCGTTCTGCAGGTGTGTGCATAATAACATCATACTAAAGAGAATAATTTTTGTAACTACAACGTGCTCAAAATCATTCATTTGGAAAAGACAATCTTGTAACAATATAACAGAATATGATCCTGTCCCTCGTGACGCGACAATAAAAAGGACAATATTCAATTTGTTTAGGTAGAGTAGGGATTTCTGGAAACTTTATTGTTAGAGTGACGTGTTGTAGTATATCAGTGTGTGGCCTTGAAAGTCATTTATACTACAAGAGAAGTTGAAGTTTTAAACAACCAGTTTCTAAACCTTAAATGTGTCACTCAGTCAGCATGACCCAAGATCGCTGTCCAAGCTTGAAAACATCTTCCTGGATCTTGAAGAATGTATGCTGTCCTCAAGGCAAAATGAAAGACATACCTGGGTGAGTAACAGGCAGCGTTGGAGCAATTGTACGTTTTTAAGAATAGAAAACCGAGGTGTGTGATAGTAAAAAACAAATAAGCAATTGTAGCACTGCAGCAGGAACAAGCCTGAAGCCTATCTGTCAACACTACAGCATTGATTGGAAGAAGGAAAAAAAGAAGGCGGCATAACTGTGTAAAAAATGACATTCACACATGACTAAAATGCTTTGTCGTTTTAACAATACTTAAGAATGAATACTGTCGACAAGTGCATAGAAGTTCTCATCATGAATCATTCAGCTGGAGATGTTTCACTGCATTTTGATATGATGCAATTACAAAACATAAAAGGAACAGATAGATTTTCCAACAAGACATACTGACCAGTCAGTTTTAGATGACTAAGTGTTGAAGTCTGGCTGTACAGTAAGCACCGGGCACACAACTAGAGTTCATATGGTTCATAGAGATACAAATCTAATCATCTCAACCCAATAGAGGCGTGTGTCTAAAAGAGCAAATAGAGCAGAGGGGTATTACAACAAATGAGGGCCTTTTGGTTCAGCCTAAAACCAATAAAACTAGAAAATAAGAAGGCAAACAGTTTAGGTTTAGTTTAACAAGACAACGCCTTGATCTGATCTAAATTAATCTATTCTGTAACTCTTAAGCAAGCGCTTTTCCCTATCACAACATAACCAAATGGAAAAGACAATCATTTTTGGCAAACCAAGGAAGTCGTTAGTACAATAGTGGACCCATGAAGACCCCAAGACGACCTCTTGACAAGGCGGTGCATGGGCTTTCCTCACGGTACGTTTCCAAACATTAAAATAAACTTACGCTTCGTTGCATTGATGAGGTTTTTCCCGTCCTTGTACAGTTCTTTGATAAATCTGTTAGTTCTGTCCAGCTCTGCTTCGTGTGCCTTTATTTTCTCCCTGAAGCCCGGGCTGTCCAGATAGCATTCACTGAATTCCAGCGGGTGTAGTCCCATTTCTGTGACAGATTGATAGCTTCGTTTTCAAGAACGAGAAACTGGCCAAAACGACGCTTACTTTTGTAGCTTGAAAAATAAAACGTCTGTTACAAGTGACTAACCGCTCTTTTCGTTGGCATTGCTACGTGAAGTAGCAACAGCTAATGGTGGTTAGCATGGTAACGTTACCTCTGACACGGGTGCATGGGTGTTATTGCTCCACAGTTGTCAAACAACGAAAAGAGTAATGCTAACAGGTATAACGGTTAAAAAGTGATAACAATACGCTAGCGGGCTAAGTGTCCATCGGAAGTCGGTTACAGTAGTTGTCAGAAGGGCATGGTAGCTGTTTCTAATTTTTCCTTAGTCCATCAAACGTAGGCTACTCCCCCTAGCAAAGTGACAGATTGAGAAACTCTGCTGACATCTGTGTGTGCGTGTAGCAAAACTTCTATCAAAGAGTATGTAGCTCTTGCAAGATGGTGTATTCTTTTCTACTTCCGCTTTTGCTTAGCTGCTCATTGAGCACTGGATTGGTTTATTTACACGGCGAAAAATGTCACCAGTGGTGGCTTGTGGTTCGGAGTTCAAGTGGTCGCCCCATCACAAGGTTGGCAGTTTAATCCCGAGCTCCTCCAACCACATGACAAAGTACGCCTGAGCAAGACACTGAACTGTGTGTTTATGACGATTAAGAATAAAGTATGTTTTTTTAAGAAGTGTTTGTATTTTTTTGCAAGTAAAAAGTACCAGACGGAATAAAATACTTCTATAAAAGTGGTAAAGCAGAAGTTAAAAGTGACTGAAACTAAAAACTAAGTAGGCTTACCTCAAAATTACATTTTCAGTAATTAATGAAATGTACTTAAATCATTTCCACCACTTCTAGAAAGCTACTGCATGCTAAAGCTACATTTGGCTAAAAGGTTTAACTTTGTAGATGTCTAGGTTACACATATAGTTGTTTCAGCTAAATTAGAATTATTATATTTCAATGTGAGCCAAAATGCCAAGTTAAAACACATTGAAGGAAATGCTGTTGAGCTACACCGTCAATGCTTATTGCATGTAGCCCCAGTTGACGTCTTTCATGTACTGTCATTACACTCTTACAATACATGGGAGGCGCAAACTGGAGCTAACTGAAGGGTGTGGATATCAAACACAAGGCCAGACAAACATGTTAATTTGAGTATACAGAAAGGTATAAATGCAGTTAAGTAGGCCTAATGCTTAAAATAATAAAGAGACGTCTAAGTCCAAGTCCAATATGAAAAAAAACACCATGAACAAGATAAATAAACAAGATAAATAATTACATGATATGCCCTGGGGTCTGCAAAGCAAAGCTTAGAATAAGAAACGATAAAAACAACAGAGGCCAAAGTGATCTCTCAGCTGCTGCTGTACCAAGCCCAAATGGATCCTTCAGCGTCGTTGGTAGCTCTATTCAAGTTCAACAAACAAGGTCAACCATCAAGAACATCAGAAGCACTCCAAAAATGTGCTGCTTATAAGCCTACAAAGGTTATGTGCTTAAGCTCTGGCAGTCTTCGACCCCTTCAGTCAGTTAGGTCATCACCATTGTGTAACAAAGTATGCGATCAGGGACACAATCTGAAGCAGTCATGGGGGTGTCACTTTGTAGTGTGAGCAAATAATTGGTACTAAAGGGCTTAACCTACTAGAGTGCATGCAACATTTAAGACATACAACACACGTACAAGCACATGGAGTCATATTTCACCCTTATTTTAAGACTGCTTCATTCATGTTCCACTGCTGGGTTTTCATGGGTGGGAACTAACTTGATCTTTTGTACTCTTTGATCGTGCTTAAGTTTCCACTGCCATTGGTTCCATCAGAGGCAAATCTGAGGCGGGAACCTTTACTGTGGCGTTATTCCTAAATAAATACGATAATAATATTCTCCATGTTTTCTACAGTTTATACTCTATATTTAATACGCCCTGTTCGTAAATTAAAATGTATTAAACCTCGTTGCATTTGCGCCCTTGGAACCTTGTTTCGTTACATGTTTCTGACCGAGTCGTGGTTGTCGCACGGACACGTTCCTTGTTTAGCGGCGGTCCCTCACGCAGGGGGTCTTTCTCACCGTCTCTGGCGGCAGCAGAATGCAGAAATGCGATTTACACGTTTAATCGACATCTTGATTTTGTAACGTGGATTTAAAGAGATACGGTCATGTTTTTTAACGTGCAGTCAACCTTTCGTATCCACTGTCAGAGCAGCTTTTATCATGGAAACTAACGTATGGCTGCTGCCAGAGGAAGGCTTGTTTATAACGATGCTAACGACTTTATTCAACATGACCGTAACGTTAACGCTTTTGGGTTTCCGCAATTAGTAACGTCAACGTTACTTTCCCTTTACTAAACAGCCGTTACCTTTATCGTGTATTTACCACAGCCTGTGATCTAACACAACATACAGTGAGTCAACATACATTGTCAGTAATGCTTGTAAAGTACTTTGCATTTTTGTTTAAAGTAACGTTTTTTTAAACTAATTCATTTACAGAATAGCTTATTTACTTTTTACTACGTTATAATAATGTTTTATGTTGAGATTATGATGATGACAATTTTTTTAATCTACAAAGTGTTGGCATGTATGGAAGCCCATTTCCAGGAAAAGAAAAACGCAGGTTTTGGAATGACAAAAATAACAAAATATATATTGGTAAGTCAAAACTATGAGTGCGCCTGAGTCAAAAGTATGAATTAATATTCATGAGTTCATTTCTCATCATTTTGACTAATTGAAAGTCGTGAAAGGTTAGGAACAATTCTCTCACAATTTAAAAAATGTCACTCCTCATCTGTTTGTGTCTTTTTTGCAGAAATGGGCTTCCTATGTCCATGGGCCATACAGTACAGTACAGCCATATGTCATATATGGAAACATATTGTCTAATTAAAAGTGGCATTTATCTGTGGATCAGTGGCATTGTCGCCTCACATTAAATAGGTACCAGGGTTTGATCCCCGGCCCGCCTTTCTGCATGGAGTTCTGTTTTGTGTTTGCATGGGTGCCCTCCAGGTGCTCCAATTTCCTCCTACTACCATGTATAGGGGGCACATTTCCTCACTCTGTGTATGCCTACAAATGACGATAAAGGCGCCTTTAACCTTTTTATATTGTTTTATTAGACATTATCATTTCCTATTAGACTCTCAGCTCTCCTTTTTGTTTGCAAGAGATGCCTAATGCCAGTGCAAGGCCGAAGCATGGCAGGAGGACCCGAAGGCGACGCAGAGAGGACCCTGCTAGGAACGAGCTGGTCTCTAGTTCCCTTGAAAGTGCCCAGCAGTGCTTGTTCAACCAAGATTATGGAACTGCCTTTGTGCACTACCTTCTTGTCCTCAACCTTGCACCTATGTTTAAGGACTTTGCAAGGGTAATGACTGTTTACACCACACTGAAAACCTGTCTTCATACATTTTCTGCCAAACATTGTGTACATATAATGGTAATCATACACACAGCAGTCTGTTTTTACTGCTGCAGAATCGAAAGGTGTTTAATTTTGGAACTTAATTGTGTGACCTCTCCCTTTCAGGAGTCCTTCAGGTTCACTCTCTTCAAATGGACAGAAGAGCTGGACTCTGTGGGCCGCATTCAAGACCTCTTTGACTGTTATGAACAAGCGCTGGAACTGTTTCCTGCTGATGAGGTTATCCTGAACAGCATGGGTGAACACCTGTTCAGGTATTATCCTTATATGCAAAACTGTTTTCATTGCGCCGATACATGTGTTTTTACAATGCGTCACCACTCCCGTAATTCCAAGGCACGATGTAGCTTGACATTATTTAGATGAATGATCTGTTTATACAGACTTTGACTAGGTATTGTGACCCTCTTTTTTTCTTATCCAGAATGGGCTTCAGAGACGAAGCCGCCGGGCATTTCCATAAAGCCTTGAAGCTGAGACCAGACTATCCAGAAGCCAGGGAGAACTTTTACCGAGTGGCCAACTGGTTGGTGGAGCGCTGGCATTTCTTAATGCTCAATGATCACGGAAGGAACCGCAAGTACCAGCAAGCCATTCAGAAGGCTGTTCAGAGCGGCTGCAACACTGTACTGGACATAGGCACTGGCACTGGGATCCTTGGGTGAGATATTTTCCGTGAGAATTTGGAAACATTTTCTTCTTTAAGTTATGGAGTTTAGGACCTTTTTTGTTTCTATGGTTGTTCTGATTTCCTGATTCTCTCTTGTAAGTATGTGTGCGAAGAAGGCAGGGGCCGCTGAGGTGTATGCCTGTGAACTGTCGAAGACCATGTATGAATTGGCCTGTGAGGTGGTGACCGCTAATGGAATGGATGGCAGCATCAAGATCCTCCATATGAAATCTCTGGAGATGGAAGTGCCGAAGGACATTCCACACAAGTACAATTTATACTACAAATATTTTTACATTAATCCTATAAAGAACAATACTGATTTTTGTTCTGTTTTTGCTGTTGTGAAATTCATGTTTAAGAGTTGAGAATCGTTTCTCATGTTTTTCCATTCAATATTTTGTTTTTCTTAGGGTATCCTTGGTGGTGACAGAGACTGTAGATGCAGGATTGTTTGGGGAGGGCATCATAGAGAGTCTTATTCATGCCTGGCACCACCTCCTGCTACCTCCACAGGTATTCTTTAACTATGAAAGCTTTAGTGCGTAAAGTTTTGATATTAATGAACATCTGTTACATTCAAGCCATTGCCAAATGAGTTGCTACAAAGCTAATTAAGACTACCAGCTCCACAAAACACTCTCTGTGTTTCTCAGCATGGCTGTGTTCAGAATATTGTGTTGTCTGGTGACTTTCCGTGCAGAAGCTCCAGTGAAGATAATTACCTCTTCTGAAGAGTCCATTTTTTTTTTAACCCTCTGTCTCCTCCTTGGCTATTAGGAACTGGGCAGAGTATGGGTGGGAGCACGTGCACAATCTAGTAAGGCTTGTGTCATGTGGACGCGCCAACAGTTTTGTTGTCATTACTTAGAATTTCTCATGGGGGCGAGTTCAGCGTGTGTGCTTGGAGGACAGGAAACGTTTTAGCCTCACAGAGATCAAGATTAATGATGGCTTTAACAGAGTTTCCTCAGGGTCTTAAAAAGTCTTAAATTCACTAAAGTATTGGGTTCTAGGTCTTGAATAATTACAGTTCTTAATTTTCCTACATCAATGCAGCGCTACCACTAATGCTCATTTAAATGTCCCTGCAGTGCTTTAGAATGTTTTTTTTTTTTTTGTTTTTTTTTTTAATTTCTTTATCTGTGGTTTTGTAGTTCTTTCTGTTGCTAGTCCATATATAATTTGCTATATTAGGGCGACAAATGAGACCAATAGGCAACTTAGTTTGCATCCAATCTAGACACCAGTCCTATAATGCCAATGAGGAAATCGGGGAACGGTTCAGACAGTGTTTCTGGTCTCTGAGATCTGACTTTTTTTTTGATGTTTTGATGTAGGTCTAACACATTCTGGTGCAAGATGAACCTAGGGGTTAATAACACGTGTACTGAGTCGACCGTACTCTGGGATATGTTTTCATGCTAATCAAATGTGTCTCTAGCCTGAAACAAGTGCGAACCACTGATTTGTTTATAATGCTAGTCTTTGGGGCACTGGTAGAGTAAAAATAAATCGCTACTTTATACTGCTAACAAGGCTCAAAATAGCACCACTCTCCCGCTGTAGCATAATAAGGGTCCCCTAATGTAAACCGAAGCGTTGAGAACTTTGCAAGTGTACAGACAGTTTATTAAAAAGTTTATAAATATGTTACCGTTCGCGTATACAGGCAGGCGCCATCTTGGGAAAACGGTCATGACCAGTCGAACCATGAACACTGTGCTTGAGCTATGTTACCGGTTGCACGGTGTTCATGGTTCGACTGGTCATGCCGGAATTGTTCTTTTAAATTTCATTTATAATGGTCTCTGTAGAAACCCTGTTTAAGGCACTCCTTGTCACTTTTTATCGTAAAAAAACAAACATTTGTCCCCAGTGAGTTGCCTTTTGAACATCGCAAATTTCATACTCCACTCATGCATACTGGGGCAAGTTCCATGACACCCGAGTTTACAGTGCTAGTTGGGACTGGTCGATCATTTCACCACATACAGTAACCAGGTTAATGGTAAATGTATCCGGTTGACTTTTATGTTGTGTTAGTGATATTAAGAGGGGTAAATGTGTAGTTTCATTAAAAGCACATGTTTCTTGCCTTTTTAAAGCGAGGTGAGAATGAATTCCTGGAGCCGTCTGCGACAGGCCGGGTCATCCCCGCTGGAGCCACGGTGTTTGGGATGGCTCTTGAAAGCCTGGAGATCCGCAGGCATCACAGGTAGGCCCTGGAGTCTATCTATATTCTTGTGTCTGATAAATGATGTTTACCTGTAATGAATATACATATCAGGACTAGGGCTGAATGATTAATCCTCTTCAAATTGAAATTTCGATTTGAAAGAATGCAATTAGCAAATTTTGAATTTTGAATTTTCGTGGTTAATTGAATGTGAAGATTCAGTTGAATGTTTGAGGTAACATTTGGTTTAACATTTTGTATTCCTCTTTTTATTATTTATTATTGTGTTTGTCTGTTTTTTATATTACAGATTGCTTCCAGAAATGTCCTATTTTGAGTTGATGTTTTTTTTAGTTATTTTTTTATTACGTTATTTAACATGATTGTAGAAGGTACAATATGTAGATGCTGCTATTGAACTGAGGCATATCAGAAATGGAAAATAGAGAGTACTGATATTTCTTAATGGAATTAAAAAAAAATATATTATTATAATAAGGTGCCTGGACCTGACGTTAGTTGGCTGTTTGTCTTCCATACAGGCTGTGTGTGTCGGAGGTGGGCAGTCTGTCCATAGCTGCAGCCGGGGAGCTTCGTAGCCCAGTGAGCTGCAGCCCTGAGCCAGATGACTCCATGGAGCCTTACACTACAGAGAGACTAAGCAGACTGCCTGGGGGCTACAAACCTCTCACGGAGCCATTCACAGCCCTCAACATAGATTTCAACAACGTGCAGGTTAGCAAAAACAGGGACAACAGATGCTGACATACTACGATATTTGTATAAATTCAGCTGCTATCAATTAGGATTGGGTATAGAGAACCGGTTCCAACTTGGAATCGTTTCAAAACTTAAGATTCCAATGGAATCGTTTTTCTGTTGGAATCGTATTGAAAATTTGGTTTTGAATCCGATCATCTGTTCCAAATTTAACGTGCGCTAGTTTTGGTTTCCGTAGCAACCAGGCGCTTGTTGTGTCGCAGCCATGGAGCTTTAAAGTGTGGCTGTAAACCACCAATGAATTAAAATACGTTTCTCTTATCTGAGAAATAAGCATGTGAACCATTCAACTCCACCCCTCAAAGAATCTGCATTGAGAATCGATAAGAACCACAATCAAAAGGAAGAATTTGAATTGGAATCAGAATTGTTAAAATCAAAAAGATGACCAACCCTACTATTGATTTAGTATTTTGACTTTACTTCACTTTGGCTTGTTCTTTGTGTCTGAAATGCAGCCATATGAGGAATCCTGCTATTCAATGTGTATTTGTTGCTTTGGGTCAAGCTGATTAGTGGAACTCTTAAAAGAATAATTAATTTGCCTTACCATTTCTATTGGTCCCGTGAAAGTGACATAGTGGCTGCCTCACAGGCCTAAATATTGCACATCAGTGGCCACTTATCTTTTAGCTACGGGCCTGCATTGATTGTTTTGTGATTTATTTGTTCCCAGTGAACACCTGGCAGATTGAAGACACTGTTTGTCTGCTAGACAGCACCTGTGGAATAATGAGTTAATATTAATCCACACAGTAGGGACTTTCAGACAAATATAGCCTGAAGACAGAGCTGTGATAAAGTGTCAGTGAGGCAAACCCTTTTTTTAGCAGAGTGATACTCACAAGTGCACTGCAGTGTGATTCAATCAGTTATGTACAGTAGTACTCTGGCATATACTATACATCAGCTTCAGTCTTCAGTTTGTCTCAACAATATATTAGGAAGCAGGTGTGAAAAAGTTCATGCAAAAAGTTATCCTATTGCATTTAGTTCTTCCACATTTGAATGGTTTCCGTATGTAGTGCAATTTCCCAGTCAAGGGATTGAGATATATTATCTCATGCTGAAGTCCTATTTGCAGTCTCACCTTAAAACCTCAGGCTTCAAAGGGCTTTTCCTATAGA
>NC_045734.1:9042557-9088036 GCF_008692095.1 Etheostoma spectabile
ATCTTGACATGTTTTTGCATTGAGCCACCATTATTTTTGTTTGTGATTTAGAAATACCCCCAGCTTATTTGCAAATTGCCACAAAAGAGAGATACATTTACTGTGCAATTGTGATTGTTGAGATGATACTTTTTAAAGTGGCGCTTCTGTCCTAATCATGCTTTTTAATGAAGGTTTGACTTGGGTACATTCACAAAAAGACCCTACGCTTTAATTAAATAGTTTATGTACTATCCTTGAGCTACTGTCCATCCAGTATATTTATCAAGCAAATTTAACTTCTAAATAGATCATGAGAAAACTGAAACAAGTTGATACAATAATAACACTGCCCACTTTTTTATACCAATTTTGCACTTTATTGTACACCTATGTTTTTATTTGTTTTTATAAATAGTTACATTTTTGATTTTAGCCAAGTATCCTTGCAACAACTCATTGTCCCACCCCTTCCCTAACTGTTTTGTTTTGGTAACGTGTAGGAACTGGAGGGGCTGAGCTCCAGGGAGGTGCAGCAGATCCGCCTGCCTGTCACTCAGGAGGGGGAGCTGGACGCTCTGGCTGTGTGGTTCCAGCTCCACCTGGACGAGGAGAGCAGTCTGTCTACTGGACCCCAGGAGGACACCTGCTGGGAGCAAGCTATCTACCCTGTCCACAGCACCAACGGTAAGATTCACTGGACATACAGGGACGTTTGGCAAGCCAACAACAATTTCCCACCAATTTTTACCCATTTAAAGGTTCAGCGTAATTGGCTTTGTCCATCTGTTACAGTTTGTCCAGGGAATTGTCCTTAAATTTTCACTAGTTGTTTCCAATTCTCATTTTGAAATTATTTAGTTGTAATATAATTTATTTTCTGCTTAGCTTGTATCCTTTTCTCAGCATGGTATCGTAATATTTTCAGTGGCAATATTGTATTGACACCCAGGGGCCTGTTTGTCTGCTTGACAATCCCATTTTGCAGCAAGAAAATTGAAGTGAGATGAACAAACAGAGAAATGTATCTTTTTAGATAAAACAGATGTTGACAAAGTTTCCGTTTGGGGACATCATTTGAAATTGGGCAAAAGTTGGAAAAAAGGTTATAAATTGTAGTATATCGCAGAATGTTGCAATATGTTTTAAATCGCAATAATATCAAATTGTGGCGTAAGTATCGTGATGATATCGTATGGGGAAGCGTGATTTCCACCTATAATTTCTAACTGTATTAAATAATGCCTGTAATCATCACAACTACTTTACTATAGCCTTCAGGTAATTTTGGACTATTTTTAGTTGATCTCCATGGGAACTAGTGAGAATAATGCACAGTAATGACAGAATGCAAATAAATGAAGATTTAGCTCCCTTAGCTAACTTTTATGACGTAGTTATCATCACTGAGTCCACAATATGCCAGTGTAAGAATGTCATTTTAGAACCTACACTGTTTTAAGACCGATTAATAGAGTACACTACTGTACCAAATAAATATAACACACATTTTATGATCTTTGAGGCTTGCAATAAAGATACCATACCAAATTCAAATTGGTATTCGTTAAGCAAAATACTTTAAACTGACACACTGAAAGATAATCTTGATCTTGCTCTCATCCTAAGCCACTTTGAACTTAATAGCCACTGACATGAGGTGACATGTTCCAGTTGGCATTGCAGTACATCATCTGTCAGACGGGCCTCTGCAGCATTTCACTGCTCGGCTAATTGGCGACGGCAGCGTCGAGGGAGCCGCCACCGTTGCCAGTGATCACCAACATCCGTTTCCCGGACGCTGTGACGTGTGCGCCGCGATCGCCTGTGACACTCTTTAGTGTTCATGAAATTCTTATAGGCAATAAATATGCATTTTCCCCAAAAGCCTCTGACGAGCCGCGCGCTGACATGATGACATGAACAGATGTTATTCCTGTAGGATTCCCCCCCCTCCCCCTCCTCTGTGCACCCGGTCCCCTGAATCTCATTTCTCTGTTGGGCTCCCTCTCCCTTTCTGCATCTCCTGCTTTTTCCTCTCTCTGTCTCTTTCTGAAAGTGTTTAGAGTCAAGTCAATTTTATTTATACAGCCCAAAATCACGAGTTTGACTCAAAGGGCTTTACAATCTGTACAGCATACAGCACCCTCTATCCTTAGACCCCTGTCTGTTAAGCATTCATAAAATCATGACAATATTAATAATAATCTTTAGTGCTTTAAGTATACACACGTTATTAACAGCACTAACGCAAACCCATTTTAACAGCATCAATTTTTGTATTGCAAGATTAACGTTCTTTTTGGCCTAGCAAACTTTGTAGTTTTTTTCACATGCTCTTGCAACAGCTAGTAACGTGAGAAAAACTACACCACCACACCGGATCTAGCTAGACCGGAAACGGGCACGTAGCACACACTTGTTTGGGCTTGCGAGCCGGCTAAAGAGTAGTAACGTTACGTTTTGAGTGGATGGCAAGCACGAGATGCCGAAACGGATACCAATAAGATTCTGGATGGAAAGTTTAATTTTTAAAATTTGCCAAATGGTTCCATATACAACCCCAAAGTGATCTGTGTGTTTTGTCATTGTGAACTGAGCTATCATTGCAGCAGTCCAGTCTGAAATACCGCTTGATGGCCAAGCACACAGCTGATGTGATCTCTCCGCCCCCTTGTCAAAGTATTTTTTTTCACCCTTTTACTGATGAACAGTGTTACATCGTGAGAGATTATTTGCTCCAAGTGTGAATGACTGCTCCAAGTGAGAATGTTACGTGTGAAAGTGAACACTACAGTAGGCTATTTGCCAGTGTTGTTTTCAATAAAAAACATTTGCACAAAGCAAGCTGATCCACTTTTCCATGTTGATAAGAGCATTAAAATGAGAAAAAATGACGGGCCAAAAAGAAATCAAGGGACATTTAGAATAGATAAAAATGTGCTATTGATTGAGAGTCAACTATGACATTAATGCGATTAATCACTATTAAATATTTTAAACGTTTGACAGCACTAATGATCTTATTGTTATCTGAAATTTTGTCAGGTGTTTTGTTAGTTTTCTTTGTTTTGCAGCAGGTGTAGATACACTCTGCTTTATACTTAACTTTGAGAAATATGAAGATTTTTCTACAATAATATTTTTAAATGTTAGGCAGAAGAAGCTTTAGAACTTTAAACTTTAACCGTTTAAAGATATTTTATAAATCTGGCAAATGTTTAACTTAAATCAGGAAGTTTCGGAAAAAATAACATACATTTAAAATCAGACCAGACATCCAATGCCATCTTTGATATTTTTCAGTTCTCTGTGCTTGAGTAAATTTCATTTGTTATCAAACGTTTAATGGGGTTTGCACAACTCGACAGGAACCACATGAAGTCAGTGTTTCCTTCCTTTGATTCTTTTCAGGTTTTGTCCTGAAACCCCAAGACGAGCTGCTTGTTGAAGTCTCCTGCAGAGATGCCTTCCTGAGGCTATGCAGTGTTGCTGTGCTGAGAGATGGGCATGAAATCCGTCTGGACAAGCGTCTGGATCTGAAGGACTCTGGAAACCCCATTCCAAATCCAGACCCAAACCCAGAGGCTGAACTGTGCAGTGCGCTGGCATGTCTTCAGACTGACCAGAATCCAACTAAAGACTTCTGCATGCTGGAATGTTCAGAAATGGCACTTTTGAACAACAAAGATTACCATCTGAGTTTTTGCAGTGCACTGACCAAACTCTTCTCCCAGCTGAAGGTTAAATGCCAAAACAAAGAGCGCAGATCTGACTCCACGGACTCCGCAGACTGTAGTGACCTGCTCTATGTCCTTGATGTGTCGGAGGGTTTCTCTCTACTCTCCCTCATCGCTGCCAGCAATGGTCACGTAAAAGCGTACAGCTCTGTGGAAAAGACCAAGCAACAGGAAGTCCTGAAGAGACTGGCTCGCTCCAATAATGTCCCAGAACAGCATCTCGAGTTCTGGCTCAACCACATGGAGGATGAGCAGGGGATGCTGAAAAGGCCGTCCAGAGAGAAGCTGTGGAGCGCCATCATGCTGGACTGTGTGGAGACTTGTGGTCTCATTAGGCAGAAGTTGATGGAGAAAGCATCACTGGCCAGGTAAGGGCAACAGCCAGAATGGTGCTTACAGAAATGCCCGATCACTTTAGTTTATTTTGCTTTGTGTTTTGATTATCATTTTAGTGCTGTACTTGTGTATACTTTAGAGAAAAAAACATTTCTATGATCTATATTAGGTGTTTGCTGGAAGATGGAGGATGTATTTTCCCAGCTAAGATTGTGGTGCACGGGATGCTGGTGGAGTCGGACACGTTGCTGTTGGAGAGTGCTGTCCAGGGCCAGGAGCCGACATTGGGGTTCAATATTGCTCCATTCATCAACCAGTTCACTGTAAGTTTACCTACATAAGCCACTATGCATCAAGGGTCTATATCCACGACGTTACATATCTGGGATTGATCCGGTGCTGCCGGAAATTCCCAGTGCACTTGTGAGGCAGATTTCACCCTTTTCGACGGGATGTCCGTTACCTTCGGCTTTCTTTGTGCTGTAATGTTAAACTCCGGTGGTTAACTGCTCCCCAGATCTCTGCAGGGTAAATCCAGACAGCTAGCCAGACGGTCAGTCCAATTTGAGTTTTTATGTTCCACCAAAACAAGTTCCTTCCCGAGGCTATTTTTAAGGGGCACGGTTGCTCTGTCCGGCGCTTAGTGTTGCCCATGACGATTGTGATTGGTTTAAATAAATGCCAATAAACTAGAGCACTCTCATCCCAGACTGCTGTGCAGATTGGCCTGACCCTCCTCCGTAGCGCTGGGGAGGAAGGTCTGTGCTGGACTACTAAAAGTATGACCTCATATGTGTACTAAATGTTACCTGCTACAGTTAAGTCAGCTTTAACAGAGATTTCTAAGCTGTGTACAGCACACTTTTTTTTTTTTCTCTTTTGTGAACTCATTTTAATCAGTGTTCTTACTACATAGTGGCTTTAAATAATATCAAAGTAACTCCATAATAATTTATAAGAAATCCCATTGAAATGCACTAAAACAGTATTGTCAGGCTGAAACTTCTCCAGTCTTCATAACACAAGTTGCAAAATCTTCGTGTTACACATTCTCAAACCACTCACATCTTCAAATCTTTTATTCTGTCTCATGTTACTGAGGCAACCGTCATTCTCACGTCACAGAGGCAACAGTCAATATTGCCATTTTCACATATAGTATGCTGTGTTTGTCTGCTTGCGTCATTCACATTTAAAGTTGGCCCATTTGGTGCAAATGCATTCCTTGTAAGCTTTGTTAAATGTGATTGACATACAGTGCAAAAAAAGAGACTTTGCAAGCAGTTGTTTTGTTTCTCACCATGTAGGGGGTGTCTTTTGTTGAACAAGGTATTTCTCTTGGAACACTAAGGTCCAGGACTGTGTTTTTTGTTGTGCACACCTCTTTGATGTGTGTTTCTCAGCTGCGTTAAAGAAGCTGCAAAACCCCTTTGAATTCTTTTTCTTTATTTGGTCTGGAAATTATCTTTTTTTATTTTTTTTTCTTCTTCTTCTTCAGAATCATGTTTGTGCTCTAATTTTGTAGGCACCACACGGGACGGTCGTTTGTTTTAACAGATGTTGTCTTTGAAGCCCTCGGTGGAGGGCACTTTCTAGCACAACTGTCACACAAGACACAACACACAGCTTGGCCCAATACATTCCTACCTGAATCCATCAGCATGCATTACATCAAGCACATCAAACAGCGGGCTCTGAGGTCTACACTTTAACTGTGACAGGGAGGAGGAAAGATTCTTTTGTTCTGCAGTAAAGGAAACTGTGACACTTTTCTGTGCTGCCACTTTGTTTTCTCCCTAAGCTTTTAAGTCTGCTGCCCTGCAGCCACGGCCTGTTTGTCAAGTTTGGAAGAGTTTGAGGTGAAAGATTAGATTCCAAGCAATAATCAGTGATTTGAGGGATTATCCACTGACATTACAAATTAAAACCTGATGTAGATAAATAATGGTTCGGGAGAACAACAACTGTGAGACAGCTTCTGTATGATTTTGAATACACTGCAGCAGTGCTCCTCTGGCTGTAAATTATATATATTTGTTTTAGGTCTGAGCCCTTTTTTCTGAAGTTTTTGGGAAAATCTGTACCATGGACAAGAACAAGCAGCATGTTTTTATCAACAAATACATTTTAAAAAGCTGAGCGGACATTTGTCTTTAAAAAATACTTTTTTTGTACTTGAAGCTGTGTCCCTTGATTTATTTTTTATTTTTTTGGAAGTCCTTTTGTGGACAGTGGGTGCCAACCTGCGCATCAGAAGCACCTGTTTTGTGTTGCATGGCTGTCTATAATCCATGCACTGTAGCTCTTCCTGCCTGTTTTTTTTATTGGTTTTCATATTATGTAGTTCCTTATTAATGAGGTCACCACATGGTCCTTGATTTTAATTGCTTCAAACAACTCACTAACAATGCGTTCATTTATTTTTTGTTTTTTAGGTACCTGTCCATGTGTTTTTGGACTTGTCCACACTGGAGTGCAGGCATCTCAGTGACTCTGTGGAGCTCTTTGTTCTGGACTTAATGGATTCCACCGCAAACTACACTAACAGAGAAGTAACGGTAATTCATTTAAAAAAAATCTTTAAAAAAAAAAAGTAATCTCTTTGTCTCTGTGTCATCTCTTGTCAATGTAATCTCTTCATCTCTTTCAAGTGCTGCAGTAGAACACAACTGAACTGTGAATTCATGACTTAACTCTGCCAACAGAAAACCAAAAAAGAAAATCTTAAAAACCCCACAGCTACCTTCTGGTACACAAACGTACTGCACCAAAAACCTGGAAATGAGTCATACCTACTACGACGCACTGTGCACATCCCCATTAGATACACTTTTAACTTTACTTTCCCTCTAATGTTGTATTTTTTACAGTATACTAGTACCTGACTGTTCTTGTGTAACATTAAGTATCTTGTTAACCCTTGTGTTGTCCTCGGCTCAAATTTGACTCGTTTTCAAAGTTTTTTATATCCTAAATATGGGTTTCTATAACATGGATGCCTGCATGTAAAATACATGATGACTTTCATTGCATTTTGGGTGTTTTAATTCAATTTCATAGCATTAGTCTCCTGACTAAACTTTGAGATAAAACCAGCCTGTGATTCACACACTCCTCTGATCTTACCTAGTAGTCAAAATAATCCATCGTCTCTGCCTGGTTTTGACTAAAAACAGGGATAATGTCATAAAAATTAGGTTATTTTACCATGAATAAAAAAAGCATTGAAATACTGTAAGTCACAAAAACATTTAACCCTTGTGTTGTCTTCAATTCAACTATGTAATTGTCGTCTTGAAAATATTTTACTCTTTATGTCATTTTCGTTTTCATTGTTTTTGGCTCTTTTTTTTTTACGTTTCTCACTTCTTTTCACTACCATGTACAAATACCACTAACACCAACTTATTACCAGAGTTACACTCATTTGTGGAATTCATGGTCAGTAAACCTAATTTACAGGAAATTATACCTATTACAACAATTATAAATCATTTACTCATAGTAAAGAAAGGATAATTAGAGAAAGTTATATGTCAACGTTCAGTCTGTTTTTTTTTTCTTTTCAAATGCAATTTCTTTTCATAAAACAAACAAAAATCCAATGAAAGTGGAGATCTTTTGTTGTACTTGCGAAGCACAACGTACTGTATGCAATCATCCATGTCATTTTTGAGTAATTAAAATTAGGTAATTAAAAGAAACCCCATATATCTGATACAAACTTTTTTTTTTTTTTTAAACGGGTCAAATTTGACCCGACGACAACACAAGGGTTAAGACATAATCCCTGTTTTCCAGGTCCAGGCTACGTCTGCAGGCAGATTAACTGCAATCCCCTTCTGGTACCACATCTACCTGGACGAGGAGATCAGTGTCAGCACCCTGAGCCAGAACTCTCACTGGAAGCAGGCCGCTGTTGTGTTGCAGCAGCCCCTGGAGGTTAGAGCCGGAGACAGGGTCCACCTCGCTGTGAAGCTTCACAAGAGCGCCATCTCTATATCCGCCCATATAGAGAATACCCCCAGGCAAATGGAACAATAATGTCTTGTCCTAGACTTTTGTAATGAGTGTCATTTCTATGTATTTCATGCCCCAGTCAAATAGGGGCAATTGACACATAAGGAAATGCATTAAAGTGCTCATAGTATGCTCATTTTCATGTTCATAATTATATAATTGTATAATTGATTGTACCAGAATAGGTTTACATGTACTGCGGATTGCTGCAGCTCCTCTTTTCACCCTGTGTGTTGAGCTCTCCGTTTAAGCTACAGAGTGAGGCGTCGCACTTAAATTACATCTTTGTTGGGAGTTGCACATGCGCAGGAGCTAGGTAAAGACTACTAGCCAGTCAGTAGCAGAGTATGAGGATGTGCCACGCCAGCAACTAGGCAAGTATTATAATGTGTTACAAAGTGATGCACATTCATCACGGAAGTAAAGGCTGGACTACAACAGAGCTGTTTGGAGCAGTTTGTGACCAGTGTTTCCTGTTGAAGATGGTAAGTCCCTTGGGGGGGGGGGGGGGGGGGGGGGGGGGGGGGGGGACTTTGTGCTTTTGGGCTTTTTCACAAAAAGACAACACAAAGGAAAGGGGAAAAGCACAATATGAGCACTTTAAATGCTATGCATTTCCTTTATGGTATCATTTAAAGATTTACTTTCTACAGTGTTATTTTTTTTCCCTAATTGTTATACCATTCTTCAACATTTTCCCCAGACAGATGGGATGTCATTTTGAGATTTAAAGGCCGGCATGAGCCACATCTTTGGAATTGTTAGTATATAATATAAATATTATAGTTGTCCCTTGATTATGGGCGCAGTTGTTTTTCTAAAGATGTTTTTTGTTATCAATTTAAAAAGTGATTTTATTAATAAATGCAAGAAAGAAAAAACAGAAAATGCAGTTAATCTGATTTATTTAAGAGACTGTCAGAGATAGAATTAAACTAAAATGTGAAAAAAAACATCTGATGTAATCCTGTCAGTTTTATTTGAATAAAAAAATAAAACCATGTAAGGCAACGTAACATTCTCTAGCTGGACAAGATGCAAATTAGGCTTTAGATTTGATATGTTTTTATCTGACAAATTAATATGCTACATTAAACATGTCTATATCCCTGCTCAAATCCATATAAGTACCAATGACATAAGAGCTTGGAAAACCAATGGGGAAAAGTAAATGGCTTGTGTGCAGTAGCTGCGAAGTTATTCCAGCTAAACTCGATGGGAAACATCTCAACAAATAATACATCCTGGATTATAAATGCTAAATAGATGTAGTGGATAGACTAGTTCCACAGCACATAGAACAAGGCATCTGAGAAGACTACTGAATACATTTCTATTGAACAGAGTGAGCTGTATGTAGTAAAGCATTGATCGGAATTCACTAGAACGTGTTGATTGTAGCTGACTGAGTTGTGTATGTTGTTTTATTACTTGTACAGTCCATTGTATTAATATTGATTCTGTAGTGACGACAAACTGGACACATCTTTCAGCACTCGTCCCAGGTTATTGTCTCCACTGAAACAGTTTGCGCTTTACTTTGCTTCCAACTATTTTTTGGGTTCGGCCCTTTTCACACATCTACTGGCTAGGACAAAAAAAAATTGAATATTCTGGAAATTTAGTGTGCTTTAGTATCATAGATTTGTATTTTTAAAAGCTGCATGTTTTTCTTTTTATCTAACCGTCACATACACATGCAAGCTTTGCTCTTACTTCAGGAGGCATTATGTGGTATCTCAAGAGACATGACAATAGTGTGCTTTTTGGGACGCATGTTAAAACTGACCGGAAGTCTTCTCAATTAGGATTTAAAAACCATTCTGCGTTGCCTACTGTGCCATATAACTTCCTAATGCATTAAAAAACTGCATAAAAAAACGCTTATCTACATGTACAAGTCATCTAGTGCCACAACTTCCCTGAACATTCTTGGAGCTGTCACTGGCAGAGAGGTCCATCTGGTTTTGCATTTGTTGGCAAACTTCTACTGTAATTTGGCTGATGTGCCTTTTTTTAAACAACAGTTTATTTTGTCTTGCATCAGTCTGGTAATGTCTAAGGAAAATGGAAAGGCTGTAATTGGGTCCTGCCCAACCATGTCTGGTAGAGTCTGTTGGTGACGTCAGCCTTAACGATAGGCTAGGTGATCACAATGAGATCTGCTTCTGTTGGTTCTTTAGTATGGTTGGTCCTTTCTTCTTCTTGGGTTTCTTCAGGTCTAGCCTCATGTCCTTCATCCCACGGGGCCGAGCTGAGCCCGGCGGGGGCTGACAAAGAGTGCGGTGTGAGGGTTCTGCCCAGGCCCTGGTATTGGCCATTGGGTGACACAGGGTTGGATGCCTCAGCGATGGCATCTTGGGAGCCCGAAGAGAGCAGGCCTGATCGCTCGCCATCACTATGCGCCTCGCCGAAGTAGGACTTCCTTGGACGACCCATAACTGTTCTCCCTGACAATGATGACAAAAAAAATAAATATCTTTACTGTCTTTTCTTGCTTGGAGAACACGGCAGTTACAATTCACAACTGTGCAAGTACTCCGATGGTCAGGAAACACCTACCAACATTGCGGACTTGTTCAGAAATGTCTGCTCTGACATCAGAGATGTCCCACATTGCCATGAAAGAGTCAAAGCAAGAACCCTCCTCAGCCTCCCGGATGTAAGGCTTGTAGGTAAAGCTGAAGTGGTGGGCAATGGCCGCCAGAAACATCTCCACACAGATGACAAAGTCCTGAGGGAAACAGGACAGTTGGTCAGTTGAGTTTTACACTGAAGGTATGTAAGCATTAAAAACACCATATTTATCAACTAGATGCACTTTGGCTTACCTGTAAGCCAGTAGCTACAGCCTCCACACTTTGCCAGTCCCATGTACGTTTCTCAGAGATAATGCCCACTTTCACCAGCAAAGCAATGAACACAGCTTGCCTAGAAGAGTTTACAAAATTACCGTTTTCAGTAGCTACCACACAATTTGATGCCACCGTCTATGTAGATCAAGAGACTGCAAGCAAATTTCACCAACATATACAGTACGTACAAGCAAGGTAAATAACTCATACAAAGTTTGTTTTCAAGAATGTTCAGGTCACACACTGAGAATTACCAGAAAGAGACAAACACCACCATTTTGACACACAGAAATTTTCCAACTGGCTTGATTGGACTCAGTTCCTCTCTCAGAGCCCTGTAGAACAGCACCAGGCAGTACATGGCAAACTAAATCAAGATAAGAAAGACAGAGAGAAATCTAGTTTTGAAAAAAAAAAAAGGGTGCTTGTAACATTTTTTTTTACAAACATACATCTGAAAACATACTCCCAGGCACAGCCCTTACTTGAGGCAAATTACATTTAGACTCAATAGCAGTATTACCAGCTGTGACATATTGTTGAAGATGACTAGGTACGTCCATGCATTTGTTGAACTAAAATTGCCTTCATCATACACTCCACACAGCTGACAGATCCTAAGAAGAAGAAAAAAACAGTTACAATGGACATTAAGAAGAATAGAATGCAATAAAATTAAGTGCATTAGGAGCGGAGCTTACTCACAAGGCAATCACTGTTGTGACGGGTCTTACAACGGTGTACTGCAAAACTCCTAATTTGCATCTCAACAGTAAAACCCTGCAAATGAAATGTATGATTTGAAATAAATTTGCATCTAGTTTGCTGATATCAGTCAAATCAGTCCCCCCCCCCATCACTAATGTCCATAAGAGATGTGGCGAGTGCTTCAAACAAGTATTATGACAACATGTTAACATGGAACTGCCATATTTTCCACAACATCAATTTGATCATGGTCTATGATACACACATGCAAAATGCAACAATACTGGCAAGGATTTAATATTTGACAGGGCAGTGTACAGTAATTACATACAAAGCTAAAAAAAGTGAGGTGATACTGCCGTTTTTCTTCAGTTTTAAAAGGAACAAACGGATCTTTGTGTAAAAAAGAAAAGGGAAAAAAAGAAACTCTGGACAAAATTAACTGCACACAGGCATGTTAACCAATTACAGATGTTGCCTGACTGAGACTAATTTGAAGCTGGTTACATCATCATCGCCATGGACTTGTTTACTAAAAACACTTCCATCTTAAAATCCCAATGCCTTAAAACAAACTCAAACTAAATGCAAGTACAAGAAACAAACTGGTCACCTTTTATCTTTAAGTTAAAACTGTAAACACCTCCTTTAAATCAAAAGATATGCTGTCACATGCCTTAATGAATGCAAGAACACTAAACTACTATTCATGAAGATGGTAAAGAAAAATGACCACGGTCAATAAAGCTGGCATTTTTGGGTCAAAGTATGAAGGTATGGGTAATTATTAATTTCACACCAAATCCTTGACCAGTGTTGGATGATGACTAAGCATTTGTATAGCTGTATGGTGTGTTGGCTGCCAGATAGTAAGGGGAATCCTCACATGGATTGTAGGTATTTCAGTCCTCATAGTAAAAGTAGTCTATTCTAAAATATTTTTTTTTCTTAATTCTAAAAGGAAACTTACTCTCCCATTGGCCAGGGCGGGCAGCAGCAAAGAGGGGGCAGGTGTTTCTGCTGCTCCTGGGCCTCCAGCATTGACACCAGGCTGGGGTACTGATTCTCCAGGTAGTTCAGCAAGAAGGTCATGAAGTTGTAGATGACATAGGCCTCATAGCACTCTCTGCATGTGTCCACATAAATTGCTATACTAGGATATTTTAATGCAATCCACTGCAAGATAAAAGAGAGCGAGAGAGGGATTACACGGAAAGTAGGGATTTATCATTTTCAAAAAGCATAAATCCATTCTGTACATATACATATTTCATTTATACATAAACTCACACTGTCCAAGCTGTAGATTGGAACCATCCATAATATTCTAAAAAACAACAACAAATAAAACAATTAAAAAGCAGTTTTATACTATTGTTTATGGAAGACATGATTGTTGACATTTTTACCTGATGATGGGTTTCTGAAGCTCTGGCTGAGTGTAGTGAACCAGATGCTGAAGGATGCCCCATAAAGATATGGGTATGGTCATGAAGACAAATATCCCAGCAATGAACCATGCTCTATTATGAATGCCAACCTGTCATTAAATGGAAAGAAAAAGTTAAAATGTAACTTATGTATGCATTTAGGTCTGGGAAAATAGCAATTGGCTAAATTTAATACAAAGCCAGAGGTGAAAGTAGTATTCAGATCTTATACTGAAGTAAAATAGCAATATAACTTTGTAAAAAATACCACAAGTGGCCACGTGCCACTATATAGTATCAATAGTACTCATAATGCAGAATGGCCACCTTTATAGTGTTAAAGGAATGACATGAGGGATGAATTAATTTCAGAATAGAATATTAATCAAGGATGTTTCTGTCAAAAACAGAACCCTAATTTTCTTAAAATGTGGAAATCTGTCAGAGCATTTTAAACTATTCATAACTGACATCAATGTGTTCAAAGAGGATTTTAGAAATGATGGCAGGTTGCTGGGCTACAATCATGACTAAAGACTTCATTGTAGCAAATTGTTTTTTTAATTATTAGGACTCAACTACAGACTATGACTTGATAAGAAGGAGATGTTTTGCGGTGAGCAATGCATCATCCTCCTTGAATGTTTTGTATAAATATAAGTATCAATAACTACTGCTGTAAGATAAATGCAATGGAGTAAAAGCTGAATTCACCCCTCTGAAATGGCAAGAAGTATTAGTATAAATTAAGCCTGGAACCCAGACGAATATGGGAGCTTATGCTTGCTTTGCTCTTCCAAAACTTAACTATATACAGGCCTTTTAGCATATAAACAAACATAACGTTAAAGTATCTCAACATTACAGTACATCACCAGAGTACTAAAGGTGCGCAGTTACACTTTACCACGGTGTTAAACCAACAGGGCTCCCTGAATGAAAATGAAGCAATATGCCAATCAGATCCATCGATTGATCGAACTGACCTTTGACCTCTGCAGATCCCAGATGCACAGGGGCAGGACGACTAATAGCAACGAAATATACAGAACAACGACCAGCGGCCGAATCCATCTTCTCCAGTTCCCACAGGAACAAGGCATACTGACATGAAGATGTGGGCCTTACAAGCTGGTCGCAGGTTCACTGACCAAACTATTTAACTAGCTAACGCTCGACAAATTTAACCTTAGCTTTGCACACTTTCACCCAAGACAGCCATCCACTAGTGCACAGGTAGGTTGGCTCTTTCACTACTGTTAAGTTACATTCACGAGGACAACGCTGCTGGATAGTTTAGCTCATTTAACTCGATTATTTTGCCCAGCTAGGATGCTAACGTTAGCTTGTCAGCTGTTTCACCATGTAAACAAACAAAGCAGGTGATCCAGTCTGACCCGTTAAAAGTATCTCAATGCCTACCGCAGTGAAACAAACCTCCTCACTGATATATCAACCGGCTCTTTAGACGAACTAACACGCTACGGGTTTAGTGGCATTGCTCTAGTAAAAGTTTCCAAAAACAAGTAATTGCTGTTGAGTGTGCACTTCCCATGGTAGTTCCTGCTGTTTGCTTCAGATGTAGTCCCGCCTACAATCTAGAATCTGATTGGTGCAATGGAGGCAGTTAGCCAATCGAAATAGAGGACTTGTTATCCTGTTTGACGTTATTTGCTAGCTAGTTTGATTGCACTGCATTCTCATCGATCACATTTGTGCTTTCGCCAGCAGATGGCAATGTGAGTTAACAGTTACCAAGATACTAAAATCCATTGTGGTAGATTCAGACTTGTCCCCATGTTTACTGTTTGATAAATCACATGTAGGCAATCCAGACCTTGTGGAAATGTGGCCCATTGTTTGGGCTGTTTATGCAATTTGTAGGTTACTGGAGGCAAATGACACACAGGAATCTGTGCCTTTTAAACTATTTATTATGCCTGACACCTGAATTAGTCTGTATACTTTGAAACCACCCAAAGTAGTTGTATGGACAAAGTTGTTGTATTATAGTAATAATAGTTTTTACAAGAGATTAAGAGACAAAAATACAACATATCAGACAAATGCATGTAGTTCTGCTTCTATTTCCTCTTGTACATTGAGTCGTGTTTTACAAGATGTCTGAGAGCTGCAGTTCTGGACTGAAAGTGGGGACTGCCTGTACTTAGCGTCAGTGTTCATTGTCTATAAATTCAACTTTTTCCCAGTAGCCATTCAAATGTCCCACTAAGTGATGGCAATGTGACAGTGAGACAACATGCACAATACCAGGACCCTGAAACCAAAGCAGCTAAATGGAGTTGGAAACTGTTCCTGTTTTTAAAGTTAAGTTAGTTAAATTCAGTATATATCAGGTATGTCAATAAGATTCAATGATTTTATACATAAAAATGGATAAAACTGTCAGAGTTACTAGCTGTTGAAGCAATAATTGACCACCACTCATGAATTCAGAACTCCATTGGCAAGTCATTTCAATCTAAATCTTGCATAGACAAAGTAATGAAAAAAAACAGAGCCTACTCCTTACCTTTAGCACCTGTGATCATGTTTATGTGTGCATGCTTCAGTATATTTGTGTCTGTGTATCAAAATGAGGGGAGGCAGAACTTTCCTTTTCGCTACTCCACGTCTCAACTGCCCCACAGTCACAGAAATCACTGGTTGTAGAAGGACAGATTGTTCATGAATTTTGAATTGATCCTTTTGGCTTTTATGAATTAGAAATGGTCTTTGCCACAAGACGTGCAAGCGAGTGCCATGGTGGATAGCTTGGAGGGATTGCCATGCAAAGTGGCAAACAGGGTACAGCCATGTAAGGGCAGGGTAGATAAACATATGCTGTGTTTGATCAGACCCAAAACATATTTTAGCATAACGGATGTGGCGTCCATTATGTCTCACTGAATCATAGCCATAACTGTAGGGTAAGTACGGTGTACAGTATGTGCCTTGCAGGAAACGCATAGATGGGATAAGCAGAATGGATAGGTCTGAGGAATAATAATAATCAATGCACAACAAAGGAGGAGACATACTGTCTGATTCCTGAGATATAATGTATCAGCCAAAGTGCACCTCCTTTGTCGGAGGAATACACAAGTCTGCAATTGTTCAGCTATTACTTATTTATCTTAATACGTCTGCCATAGGCCTTTGTGTCATGTTGTTGTTCAAGAACAGCTGAACTGAAATAAACACTCAGTGAGTTTGAACATTTCCTAAGTGGAGTAGAATGGAGTCAAAGAAGCTCATAGGATGTGACCAGCAGTTATTTAAAAACAAGCTGTAGCTCTGAGTCTCTTTAAAGGATCTTTTGTGTATGCAAAACCTGATATGGATTGTTCCTCTGCGCCATGGACCTCCATTATTGTCCAGAAACTATTAAAAATACATCAATGCACCACATGTTCCCACATAACCATGAATGTAAGGCAATCTAGCTCTTATTTTGACTCAATTCTACATGCACTGTCCTGCTGCCGTAAAAACCCACCGGTACAATCTGGGCCTAAAAATAGTCCCCAAATATAAATATTTTACTCGTACTTGACTAACATTCATGCTAAATTCAGTTGGAAATCTAAAATTTCCTTCAGGATGAATAACGTATCTATCTATCAATCTATCTATCTATATCTATCTATCTATCTATCTATCTATCTATCTATCCTTTTTTAAGTAAAAATATATTTTGGTGACTTCATTGTTGACAATAATGAACATTTAGAATATTGCCAGCCTTATCCTTAAAGTACAATACATGTCATGACAAAAGTACTTTACTCAGTCACTGTGTGAAGTCTGGCTCAACGGCTGCACATTGCTGGGATAAATCCTGACGCATGGGATGTCCATCCCCTTCTGTTATTTCCGTCAGGGCTTAACGCTGACCAGGAAGGTTGTGATTGGTTTAAAGAATTACAAACAAGCCAGAGTTATTTTTTTAACCTTTATTTCTCCAGGTAAGTCGAGTGAGAACAATTTCTCATTTGCAACAAAGACCTGTCACATTCACACAGTTACACATTCATACCTGGAAGCTGCTCAGTACAACCAAAGCATGAGCTGCTGGGTACTGAGCAGCTCCACTAGAGCGGTTGGGGTTAAGGGTTTTGCTCAGTGGTGGAAATGATGGCGGGACAAGTGCTGTTCTTTCACTTTTTCCCCACCCAGATTTTATCCTTCCGGCAACCTCCCCGGTCCCAAGCTCACTTCCATAACCCCTTATGCCACCACTTCCACAGTATCCCATTATCCCAGTATAGATAAGTGCTGTAGCCAGACCATACTCCACCACTCCACAGTGCTGTGGAGATCTTGCAATGTGAGACTACACTGGGGGACATTCATGGCTAGACTGTTTGGAGGCCCCAAGGCAAAAAAGGGGTGGTGGGCCTTTACCAACCCACCTAGTTTAGTTTAATTCAGTTTAGTTTAGTTTAGTTTAGTTTAGTCTACCCTATTCTAGTTTAATGTAGTAGTTTTAGTTCAGTAGCACAAAGAAATTGATAAAGAAAGTACTGTATATAGCAACAAACATAGCATGGGTTGGGCAGTAGAGGTTAGAAACCCTAAAGGGCTTATAGTAAAACATCCCCTAAGATTAACAAAGTATCCTGATACTACGTGTCTTTTTTTACTTTAACATAATGATATACAAAAAGAAGATACAAGAAAGGAAGTAACTGTGTGCAGTGTGTACAGTTTAGTTATTGATGATATTTATTGTAAATAGATTTATCTTACTAGTCAGCATACGCCCAGTTTTGCCACAATCTCATAGACGGGGTATGGCAATATAAACGCACTGGTGTTTCTATGAAGGTCTTAAAGGTCCCATGGCATGAAAACTTCACTTTATAAGGTTTTTGTTAACATTAATTAATATGAGTTCCCCCAGCCTGCCTATGGTCCTCCAGTAGCTAGAAGTAACAATACGTGTAAACCGAGCCCTGGGTATCCTGCTCTGCCTTTAAGAACCCATGAGAGAGAGACATCATGGCTTTCAAACGAGCAAAGTGGTAGTTGGTCAAGGCCACCCCCCCTCCTCAAAAGCTACAGATTCAGAAATGGCACGTCCTAAGGAAAGCTCGTTGTGGGACTGGCTCTAGTGGCTGTAATTCTGCACCAAGGCTGAGTTTTGGGAAAGGCTTCAGATACAGTATTAAGGGACCTCTACAGTCTATATAAAAGCATCCAAAGAGCACCATGTAATGGGACCTTTAAAAATGGATTTTCACAAATGGACCTTTTTTAAGACAGGACCTCCAGAGCAAATCCTTATTAGGTCAATTAATATTGCTGTAGTGTTTACAAAGTTTACTGTAAAATATGCATAAACAACACACAGTAAACCTGGAACTTGTAGCTTTCAATTGGGATCAGTTGTCCACTCTGCCTGGTTGATAATGCCTTGGTTACCATAAATTCACTTACTGTAGGTCATGGATTGAAAATGTGTCAAGAAACTCTGAGAACTTATTGTGTGACAGCATGACATACTGTACATCCAAATGATCTGTGGTTCACTGACCTCCTATGCACTATTATCTTCGTGTGGACTGCTTAATATTTGATTTTATAGGGAATTGAGCCATTTAAAGACTCATATATCCACAAATCAAAATCTTAAAAAGCTTGAAGATTGTAAAATAGTTTTCATTATTTCATTTTTTAAGGAACATGTTGCAATTAACCATGTTAGCAATTAAAATGGATTCTGTAATTTTTGATTGTGTGGCGATAAAACGAATTTCCTTTTTTTATAATTATTTTCTGTGAATTAAATCATAAATTGTATTTCTCATGTAATTCTTTAATTTGAATCAGGAAAAATGTTTGTTAAAAGTTTAGTCAAAAATATATATGTAAAGTTTAGTTTAAAAAAGAGAGAAAAGAAATGCACGTTGTTTTCTCCCTCACAACCAAAGTAATGGACAGGAATGGATTCCCTGTCATCATACTGTATCTAGTATCTAGTAAAGAATGAGTTGTAATCAAAATCTTGAGTTAAAATCATGCTTTCTGTCATTTCATAACAGAGTAAAAGTTCTTGCAAAGCAGCCTTCCATTGTTATTGTCTGGAACATAGATTGGTTTTGAACATATTTTACAAAACATATTTTTTTTATAACCAAATCTGAAATGAGCTCTGCATGGAGAGGCACTTTGTAAGATCCTTTATTATTTGTTTTTGAGCTTCACTCAATTCACCCCTGGCAAGAAACAAAGTTCCTACCAAATTCCACAGAGCTAAAACTCTGTTTCCCTTTCCCTCACTTCTCTTACACACTCTGATTTATCTTTCTCACTTCCCAGAAAAGCAGGACTATGTTGCAGTATGTATCATCCTACTTGTATTTCTTTTTTATTCTCTGATACTTTGAACCGTAACATGCTTTGCCTGAGCAACCCAAGTTTTCAGCGGTATTTTTACAGGGGTTACTCAAATATGATTTCATATGAGGAATATGGACCATAAAGTTTATGACCTAGCTGAGTGTTATCGCCAACCCGCTAAAACAAATAACGGGCCTGATAAAGCCACAGTTGGTCTTGGGTGTTTTTCAATTTTGTGTATGGTATTACATGGCTCTGGTTTCTTTTTGAGAGGTTTGAGAGCGTAATCCCGAGTTAATTAACTCTGTGAGTTCTCAGACTCAGTCTCGATGCAACTACTGATTTATTTAATGGATGTGAACAAAAAAGCTAATTGCTATAAATAAACCGTAGTTGAAATATGTTCAAGTGCTACTTGCTTTTTAGTTTAAAAGAAATCTTATTGTTTATGACCGTCATGACATTGTTTATAAGCAAAATATATACACTCCCTCTGCCACATCAATTGTATATGATTAAAACACGGCTGAGTAATGGTCAAACTTTGCTTTCCTCAATCCTCTTCTTGGCAACACAGATGAGAAGTGAGCTTTATGTATCAAATTCCCACCATCCAAGCTGTTCACATCCTCTCCGCTGACATTAGCAACCCTAAGGGCTCAGTTGCCAAGCAGGTCACAGTGTGCTTCAAATCACTCCCAGACGCCTCTTTCTCACAGACGCAGATTGAAAACAGAAGGGGCCCCCTCGACTTCCCGGAGAAACCAATATTAGTATGATGGTGAAATAAACCTCCTTGTTCCTCATACGTAGCAGAGATGGAAATTGATTTATTGGTATAAGCAGCAGCATCTATTTAAACAAACATATATGAATTCCATTTTCTAAAGATTATTATGAATGGCGCCAATGGATAGTGGTAAAATAAAAACAGTACAGATATCGCCTGTTCTTCTGTACGCAAGACACTCCAACTAGAAAAGGGCAGGCAATTATACACATTACACAAACGTACACACGCACACGCTAACACACAGTCAAAAACACAGGCTTACATGTGTTCACATATCAAATAGTATAAGGTATAGTAAGGTATAGTTGTTGGTAGCTGAATAATGATTTCAACAAAGAATGGTTTGAATAGTATTGGCAAATGTCCTTATTGGCGAGAGTTAGATAAGAAGATTAATAGCATTCTCATGTCCATATGCAGCTACTACCCGCAGCTGCTTAGCTTAGCTTAGCATGAAGACTAGAAAGACAAGAAAACAGCTCGCTTGGGTTGGTGCCGTCAAAAGGAAACAAAATTCACCTGCTAGCAGCTCACTATACGCGGTACATCTCTTGTGGTTTCTGCCGGTTAGCTACAGCAAGCAGCCAGTTGGCTGATGAATATACAGTAATTTGCACAGCCTTTTAGCTGTTGGCTGTAGCTAAAAACACAAATTCATCATAATCATTAAACCAACTAGATATAACTAGTTAATTGGTGAGCTTTAGAGGCGCTGACAGGTGGATTTGGCCACCCTCAGGCAGAGCCAGGCCAGCTGTTTCAACAGCTTCCAGTGTTTCTGCTAAACACTTAGACCTGCAGACACGTTAGTGGTATCACTCTTATCTAACTCTTTGCAAGAAAGCCAATTGCATGGTTTCATATGAGGATTATGGACCATAAAGTTTATGACCTGGCTGAGCGTTATCGCCAACCCGCTCAAAACAAATAGCAGGCCAACGTCCGATAAAGCCACGGTTGGTAGACAGGTGGATTTGGCCACCCTCAGGCAGAGCCAGGCCAGCTGCTTCAACCGTTTCCAGTGTTTACGCTAAACTAATCTAACCATCTGTGGCTTTTTGTAATTTTACAGACGTGTTAGTGGTATCGGTCTTCTTATCTAACGCTTGGCAAGAAAGCCAATACAGGTGAATTCCAAAATGTCAAACTATTTCTTTAATAATTGGAGCGTTTAACACCACCATTAAAAATGCATTTGCCTATTTCATTACGCAGGAGTAAAATACATATTATTACTGCAATATAACATTTTATAAAAGTGGATACTATATATATATATATATATATATATATTCCACTGGTTATACAAGCATAAATGTCATGATTATTGTTGACTATATCTGTTAAAATTCACAGTGTTTACAAAAGAGTTCATTCCTATCCATTTCTGTTGACCTGTCATGATGCATTACCTGACATCATTTTCTTGACATGAGATATGAAAATTGATTTTGTGCCAGTGTACTTTGGCTTGTTCTGACCAGTCTTGATTCTGTTCTGAAATCTTTCATTTTTTGATTACTAACCAAAAGTTTGGAAGTCTGTGGATCATGATTACATTAACATAATTGTATTTCCAATGAAGGGGTGTGTCTTTATGTTCAGAGACATTTTCCCAATTTACCCGATGAGTCAGAAAATAAGGTTTTTGTTAAGTAGTAGAAAGCAAATTAACGCTAACATTTTCTTCTAATTACACCACCCAGTAGCTCGATGAATAATAAGTGTGGGTAAAATACTCTGCAACCACGTGCATGTTTTATGGAAAATGAATTGTTGTTCGAGTCGGTAACACGCTTTCCTGTTTTCCACCTTCAATGAGTAGAACTCCTGGGGACAGCACATACTCATCTTTCAGCATTCCCTCTGACAGCGAGCAGTTTGCTTTTTCCATCCTGTAGCTTTGTGCATCCTTCCCAGTAGTGCTGCCCTTTACAGGAATAGCACGCTCTGCTACTGATTGAGAGTCATTTATAGTTGTATCGTTCAGCTGCATCCTGTGAAAGAGTCCTCCTCCTCATCCCGCTCTCCCCCTTCTACTCTCACGCTACAGCGTCACTGTCGTGGGTGTGGGAATACAAAAAAAAGTTTGTCTTAGGAAGTTTAGCCTGCTGAGAGACTCGGGCAACTTCAGAGCATTGTGCGCCACATCCATAGTTTGTTCCTTTTATCTCCAGTTCCTAATCCATCCCTGCCAGGATCGTTTGTTGCTTCAGTGGGTCTAAGGATGTGAATTTATTGTCTCAAAAAGGTGTTTATGTACATATTTTTGTTGGGGTGCGCATTGGTTGTATTTTAAAAGCTGCTGGATAATTTGAAGAGCTTGAAAATAGTCCTCAGGTGAAAGATCAGTTGCTGTCTTTCCTGATGCTGCGATCAGTGTGGAGATTGTTGGGCTCAGGGCTCTTACACTGGATACTGGTGCCATTCATGGGTCCAATGCTGCTCAGCTGGTTGTCAGAGTAACACCAGCAGCACAAACAAGACTTTGAAGAACATGTGAAGAGAGAGAAAACATTTTAGAGGAATAGTTCAACATACTGTATTATGAAACACTTTTTAGCTTTCTTGTCGGGGGCTAGATGAGAAGATTGATACCACTCTCACATTTTTCCTTTGAATATGAAGCTGGAACCAGGAGACAGTAAGCTTAGCTTAGCATAGAGACTGATTTCAAGGGAAGACAGCTAGCATAGCTATGTCCAAAGGTAAGAAAATCCATCTGCCAGCACCTCTAAATCTTTTGTTTAATCCATACAGAAGTGTAAATTTTAAAAGTTGCGGTTTTTATACCAAGATATTTTTTGATTGAGAGCAGTGACTTCCAGGCTAGCTGTGTCACTCTAGTTTCAATCTTTATGCTAAGCTAAGCCCACCAGCGGTTTGCTGCTTCATATTTACAATACGTTCTTCTCCAGATGTAGATCCTCTCATCTAACCCTTGGCAAGAAATCAAAGAAATCATTTCACAAAACTTTTAACAGTTGCGTTAACATGGCAATTTGTACCAAGAGGATTTTACATACTAAGGAGCAACTATTCTCTCGTTTGCTCCCCTCCTAAAAAAATCTTTTAACACGCAATCTTGAGACATGGTTTATCTCCTGCACAGGTCTGACATTTGCTGTGTGTGACCTCAGCCCTTGGGAGTACATACATCTTCGGGCTGCTTTTACATATTGCTCATGGAATGTCATCACAATCACAGCCTCTATGTCATGGACAAAAGGCCTGGGTTCACTGTTTGCTTTATTGGCCAGACAAAATCTGAAGTGTGTGTGTTTGTGTGTGTGCGTGTATGTGTGTTTGTGTGTGTGTACCTTGAAGCAGTTTTTAAACTTCTTGCTGACAAAGTACAGGATAATGGGGTTTATGCAGGAGTTGATTGTTGCAAGGTTGATACCAAAGTAATCCATGACCAACAGGAAACTGAAAATAGAAGAAGCTGATTATAATACAGTTTTTTCATAAAGCACCACAAAGGCAATTTAAAGCAGCATTTAATGGTAAACATATTTGGCAGAAACCTTGTTTTTGTTTTGTTTTTTTGATAGTAAGAAATATAAACTTGTTTTTTATTTTGACCAGGAACCTGAACTAGCATTAAAACAAAATCAAATCAAAATCCCACGAGTGTCATGTCATGGACAATTACAAACACTCTTTCCTATAGACCTGTCGCTTTTGTGTCAGAGGGTTTGTTCTACCAGTAACTCACTTGAGCAGCTCACAGCGCATCTTATCATTCTGGTAGTAAACCATCTTCTTCAGGATCCTGCTTAGGTGCAGTGGGAACCAGCACAGGGCAAAGATAAGGACAAGGCAGAAGACGGCTTTGGCCACCTCCCGTCTCTGCAGATAGAAACAACATTAGAGAAGAGAAGGTATAGTTTGTGTATAGACGGTTAGAGGTTAAAACCATGGAATAAACATTGAGCCAATGTGGAGTAATTTTACTCCCTCAAAAAATTGCGTTAAATATCGTCACATTACAAATTGTCTTTTGCTGTTAGTGAAACGAACACCAGACTCTATGCAGGTTTATTAGAGTTCACAGCTTGTTTTCATCATTTAGAAGTATTGTCCAACCTGTTTGAGATGTTCACTGAGGGCTATCCGAAGGCTGCCATTCCTGTGGTTGAGCATCTCGCAGGTCATCAGAGTGTAGAACACCGCGGTGCAGGCCAGTGGTACACAAAAGTAGAATCCAAAGAGCCACCAATCCTTTGCATCCCTATAGAACTACAGGGAAAGAAGGACATTTGAACCAGTAAGTTACATTTTTTTTAGATTTCTTTTTTTCACCACAGCTCAGACATGAAAACCAACACCAGACTACCCCTGTAATCCAGTACCATTGCCAACACATCCTCATACCATACATCAACGACATTACACAGTATGTAGGTGTCCAAAGACTCCCTGAACAGCAGATATCACAGTTCTATTTTCTGCTGCAGGGTGATGGTTTAATCATGTGACCTTTCTACATAATTGGCGCAGTTTTGAACACATAGTAAAGGTTGGAAAAAGGAACTAGTTAAGTTTAGGCAGCAAAAATACTGGCTGACTTCCGGATCACAAAACTTTTCTTTTTACTCATAATTTACAAAGTATGCACTGTTGCATGCAGTGTGCATACAAATGGGAAATACTACTTCACAGCATTTCTAGAAAAACATGCTAGCTTGCATACTGCAAAATCCAACCGGATGCACTATAACATCCTGGTATTTTTAGCATACTGCATTTGACATACCATGTACTGGGGCATACTAAATCTTTTTCTGGCATACTTTATAGTATGTTAGTAATGGAAGTGGATTGCAGGGCTTTAGTTATAGTTAGTAAAACAGGGATTGGCTTAAAGTGAGTCATGTAAAACTACTACAATGTAACATGGTATTACAGATGTTATTGGTATATTTATTTTGTTTTTTTTATCATACTTTATTAATCCTACAAGGGGAAACTACACTTTTCACTCTGTTGTTATTACACAAATTACACAAAGGCCTGAATTACACACACATGCTCAGGACCTACACATGCACTAATGGAGAGATGTCAGAGTGAAGGGGCTGCCCATGGAAAGGCACCCTGAGCAGTTGGGGGTTCGGTGCCTTGCTCAAAAGCACCTTGGCAGTGCCCAGGAGGTGAACTGTCACCTCTCCACCCCAAGATATATTTATATATATATATAGGGTTTGTAAAACTTTGGTTCATTTCAAAATTACAATTAACATTTAGTTTCACATTGGACATGAACCACGGTCTTCTGAATGAAAGTCCTGTGTTTATTTGATCCTCCCTCATCCCCCAAACCCATCTCATTGTATAATATTTGTCCCTCTTATACTTTGTTACCTAACTACCTCTTTTGCTCAAGTGGTAATTACTACAGCCAGAGAGTTCGCTGCCTAACAAGAAACTTGTCGGCCGTTATAAGGTGCTTGCACTATCGATCCATGTGGCCGTTTTCTGGATGAGGACAGGCTGCTGAGAGAGATTACTCCAATTCTGTGCATATGGAATAGATACACACATGTGGCTCAGCTTGAGGCCCCAGATTTCAGGTCTCAGTAATTGCACTCGGCCTGTAATCAATTATGTGCTCCAAGGATGTGAAAAGGGCCACAAGTACATAGAGGCCGTACGTAGATCAGGTTTTTTTTCTTAAAGTGATACTCCACTCATAATCCTTTCAGCATCAAATACTTAAATACTGGCATAATAGGTGATTTGGGGGTAATATTCCCAAATTAAGTATTACAGATTAAGTATTTGTAGGTTGGTATATTAATTCTCTTGTGTTTTGATAATTTATTGCCGGAACAGGACGTTTATTTTACTGTTGTATTTTGCTCTAAAAATACATGCCCCTATAACCAAAATAGCACGATAAAAACATCATTGACTGCAAAACAACCAACACATGCTTTTAAGACAACAGAAACATTAAACACTTGCAATTTCACTTCAAGTAGTGGAAGTGCACTTCCTTTTTAGTTACTCCACTAGTGTTTAGTCTTGTTATTGCAAATTCAACTACCCTTCCTCTGTGATTACTTTGACACAATGTACTACACAGCTCATTGTGTCCTTGATACAACTAAAACATTGGGACACAAAAGCACTAAACAGCGATTTCCTTATCCAAAAACGATAAGAAGAGAATGATAGTGTACCTCCATGAAGTTACCCTTGGGATTAAGCATGCAGGTGCGAATGCTTTGGTTCCTGTAGTTGAAGGGGACCATGTTGAACCCAATAGCCTCGGGTACTGCCAGGACCAGTGACAGCACCCAAATAGACACAATCTCAATGACTGTAAGCAGAGGAATGCCCACTCCCTGTACTCTGCTCCAGGAGGCCACAGCTCTGTACCTGTGGAACGCAGACACAGAGGTAGAGGAAGGTCCAGGCGTAACAGATATATGAGACATATTACATTGATTAGATTCAAGTAATGCAATTAGGGGACAGTGAGTTACTAAAGCAGGAGTGAGTGTGACGTAGCACTTCTGAAATACAATTTTAACACAATTACCATGTTATTACTATTTTGTTAATTGAAACAGGGCTGCTTTAAGTCAGTGCTCTATCGTTAAATAGAAATCAGTGAATTTGGCATTTTTTTTGTCTCCCCTGACTGACAAAGCAAACAACATTTTCTTTATGTATGGCAGCACACCAAGCACAACAAACTGCTCAGTCAGCAAAGAATATCCAAATGTTACGAATGAATGAGGAGAGACAATCAATTGTTTATTTTAAATATCCAATATTTATATTTTTGTGAAGCCTCCAAACAGACTGGTCCATGTTGGCAGAGAGGTCTGTCTGTTGGCTTGTGTTTCCCATGCACTGAATACTTGTTTGCTTGTTTGTTTCATTAATGGAAACCACTTGTCGAAATGTTTTAGTAAAATCCTGCATCAAGATTTTATGGCAAAAACAATATATTTTTCATGACACATTTGAATTTCTCTGTTGAACAACATGGCGGCATTTATATTTCACTAAGTGGTAATGTATCCACCTTTTCTCTCTTCCTCCAACATTGAAAAGATACAATAGAGACTTTCATAATACACACAGAAAAAAATAGTACATGTTTCCTTGAAACAAAAGGTGACCATCTGCTCTTGAACACAACTGTACAGCACTGCAGTCTTTTTCTCATAATAGAGGTCATTAAATATGTCTGCCTGGTCGAACCTTGGAGCCTATTCAGAGCAGGCAGGCAAGCCTTTTATCTCTAAAGTTGTGTCTAAAGTGAGATCACACTGAACTTCAGAACTTAACGATAATAATTTATTCATTAGGGATTTTCTATTAAGGTCCTATTTAAAAAAAAAAAAAAAAAGAAAGTTGTCAGTAGACTTGCTACCAAGATAATGTTTTGAATAGTGACGTTATCTATACAGTGCAAGTACTAGAGGCTATCATACACTTAATGTTGCATGTAAAATTAATGAATCCATTAAAGAAGTAAAAACAGCTGATCACACAAGTTTTGAACACAGAGGCAACACATTGAAACAAAAAATCCTTCCCAGTGAGAATGCTCGGTCAATAGTGACCTTTCCCGAAAATGATCATCATCTCAGCGAACCAAATCTCCATGTCATTAAACTGGAATCAAATCAAATAAATCTTTGTATCTCTATCATAATGACTATTATATTAGAAGCAAACATTTGTGACAAATTATTCTAAATCAATGCGCTCTTGAGCTGAGTGGGAGATGGATGAATTTGAATCCCTCCCCAATGGTTTGATTGCCTCCTTAATAAAAAAATTTAAATAAAAAATCTGGAGAAAAAAAATGTCATTCTTCAGAATGTGCACAAACATGGTGCTGGTACACAAGGCTGTGTGTAGGCTGAGAAAAATTACTTCACTTCATGTCTCTAAAGAATGATACCCAAACCTAAACACAAAGAAAACCTTCTTTAGGAGACTGAGAAACACTGATAATGTCCAATAAGTTTTAGAGAATTAATTTATTCCACTTTAACACATATGCAATAAATCATATTGTACTCATTGTATTTCTGTCACTTTTTAGCACTCACACAGAGCAGGAATTGTGTAAATGTAAATGTGCTGTATTTATATAGCGCTTTTCCAGTCTTAACAACTGCTCAAAGCGCTTTTACATCTACAGGAGACATTCACCATTCACACACATTCATACACTGTGGCCGGGGCTGCCGTACAAGGTGCCACCTGCTCATCAGATAAACATTCATACACATTCACACTCCGATGCGCAGCACCGGGGGCAACTCGGGGTTCAGTGTCTTGCCCAAGGACACTTCGACAATGACTGCAGGGGCAGGGATCGAACCACCAACCTTCCGATTGGCAGGCAACCGCTCTACCACTGAGCCACAGCCGCCCCATTGTGAATTGTGCTTGAACCTTTCGGCTGGCCCACCAAAGTGGACCCTCAAAGCTGTTGATGTGACTTTATTAAGCAGTGTGGAGTATGAAAGCACTGACCTGTCCACACTGAGGGCACACAGGTTAAGGACGGTGATACCCACAGAGGCTTTCTGCAGGAAGGGCACCATCTTACACAGAAACACGGCAAAATCTGTTTCCTCAAGAGGCCAGCGTCCTGCCAGGAGCTGGTGGAAAAAGCACATTCAAAAACTGTCACACAAACACTTCTCTAATAGGAATTAACTCACATTTGGAACATGTATCGTTCATCATTTGCTGCAATCAATGATCATTTTTTATTGTTAATTAATCTGTTGATTATTTTCTTGATTAATTGATTAGTTGTTTGGTCTATAAAGATTTGGTCTCAGAAAATGGTTGAAAAAGGTCAGACATTTGTTTTGAAGAATTGTTCATTCCGATAACACAAAAGGGAGACTTCTATTGTATTATGTTGTAGATATTGTTAGAACGCTGTATTCATAAAATATATGAAAAAAAAAAAAAAAAGTTAAAGGTCGATCAATGTTTCCCAAAGCTCAAGATGACATCCTCGAACGCTTGTTTTGTCTTCAACTCAAACGTATTTGGTTTACTTGTTTTCTTTCTTAAAAAAATGAATCAAAGCGATTAATCAAAATAGTTGGTGATTAATTTAATGGTTGACAACTAATCAATTAATCGATTAATCTTTGCAGCTCTAATTCACACTTGTATAATTTGTAAATACATCACTGATTGGCTTAGCTTTGGTGTCAGTACCAAGTAAGGTATTTCAAGTATATGATCTGGCTTTTGAAAGCTGACTTTTATTAATCTCACTTTTGTTATTGGATTCATGTGGACCATTGTTGATATCTATTTAAGGCAATTTTACTGCAGTTGGAGGTACATCAGAGAACTCTCAACGTCATCTTAACGTCAGAGTGAGTTTAATCTGACACGGACCATATGGAGCTCATCTGCTGATAAAACTTTGCACATTTTTTGCAATACATTCACATCTCCTGCAAACATAGAGCCTCTCCAAACAAACTCTACAACCACATTTCCAAAATAATTCCCTGCATTGTCACCAGTATCTAAGAGTCCCTTTGACAACCTCTTATAATATTACTCCCTCTGAAAAAAATAAGTCAAGGCCATGTGAGTTGAGACCTTTTGTTTTTCATCAAAGTGGTCTTGGTACTTTTCCTTCAGCATGATACAACCTGTGTTAAACCGTTTCCGAAAGTTGAGCCAAAGGAAGAACTGCATGGTGCTTCTTGGCCATCTATTGTTTACTTGTGCCTGTGTAAGTTTCCCAGGAGCACAACGAGGAAACCGTGCGTAAGTAGCTGATTATTTTTGGAAACACTCTCACAACCTTGAGGAAGTGAAGAAGTAGATGTAAAATTGTAGACGTGGCTCTTTCTTTGTTTTTGAATATATTGTTCTCCCCAGGAAGATTTCTGTTTCCGTTTTTAGCGCATGTTGCTCGGACTACAGAGTTGCTGTGCCCTGCAAGTCCCAAGTTCTTTCTAACCAGATGGCGTTTTCATTGTTTTTGTCTTGTGAAATGGCTTCCCATAATGCATTGGAAAGATCAGGTTGACTGATCACTCCATTTTGCGATTATTCTTAATTATCATACAAAGCATGACGCTATTTGTTGGTTTAAATCGGCCCAAGACAGGAGCCTCAACCATAATTTATCATCATTAGGCGCTTCGTATTTTAAAGGCACAATCCGTGGTCCAAAAGAAAAACAAGTGATGTAAGTCCCCGGCAATCAAAACACAAAATTAAAACCGCTCTCAGACTTTTTGACAAGTCTTTTGAATACATTAATCCTTAGAAAACTACTAACTGTAATATTTGTATTTGTTTCAGATGCTGTAAAAGGTTTGTTCACATTGATAATGTTCATAAATACAGGAATAAAACAAGCCATCTTTTAACTATGACCAGCTGAGAAACACAGACATGTATTAACAATACAGCATTTAAACTTCACTTTCATTTGGATAAGTCATTATAGATGGGGCTTTAATGAAGAACTGAGTTGTAATTTATCCCTTGAGTAACATGGGGTACTTTTTTGTTTTGTTTAAAAAAAAAAAACTTCTAGATAAGGGTCAGTGACTAATGTCCCAGGTCAATACAAGGCCACTGGCATGTGTGACTCCAGCATGATTCCCGTGTTTATTTAAGCCAGCCATATCCCTGGACCTCTCATCACCAATCTGCCCACACGAGGGAGATGATGGCGTACGACTGATTACACTTTCCTGTCTTTCACTTACACCCCTTCCCACCCCACCCTTTTCCCGTAATATTCCACTTTATCTCTGTGTATCACCTCCATTGTTGTTGCGTTTCATCAAATCAACACAGAGACCTGCCACTCAGCAGCTTGGCTTTTAAAATAAGGTCAAGGCTTTGATTAAACATGCACCAACAGAGTGAAAAACGTACCTTGTATACATTGATGGGTATATCAATGAGTATGTAGATAAGGTCCCCTAGTGCCAGACTGGCAATGAGGGCATTTGGCCCGTTCCTCATGCACTTGTGCTGGTATATAATCCTCAGCAGGGTGGCGTTGCCGACCAGGCCGACCACAAACACTATGATGGAAATGATGGTGTTGATGTACTTAAAATAGCCGTTAATAGCGGTAGATACAGAGCACATCGGAGGTAGTGACGTCCTCTTTATGACAGTTTCATTTCCAGATCCCACAGCTTGTGCATCAGCCCCCGGGGCCCCCGGTTGGAAATCAGGCATTGTGCTGGGAATGACGGTGCTGTAGTATCCTGGAGACTGGAGGATGGAGTGGCCAAGGGAGACCTCCTCTGCTTTAGCTTTATTTATCTGGCACATTCCTGTGGCTGCCATACAGGCCATTAGCACCAACATATGCACAGCTGGGGTGCCCATTATGGAACACATTCGGCGCTTTGATTTCACTGATTGAAAGACTGTCCCAATATATCACTGCCGAGAAAAGAAAACAAATAAATAACAAGAGGAAAAATTTGATTATTTTCCAGGCAACACTCCATCTGTCACTGGTTATTTTTCATTTTGCCTTCACTTAAAATGGAACCAACGTGGAATAATATTTGTCATTTACAAGAGTTAAACAGCATTAGCGTCCTTTCAAAAGCTGTGAGAAAGTTTACAGCTTCTTTAAGACTTCAAAAAGGTTTTACCAAGGAGGCACAGATGGGAGATGCCTGGACTAGTTAGAGTCAGACAGTTCAGGATGAGGCATCAGCAGAGCGCATTGGGCATCTTGTTTGTTCTCAGTCGTCCCTGGAAGAGGGAGCTATCAGTTATGGCTTTGTGTCAATAATGTTGCAATCACACAGTGAAGATTCTGATGCTGTTTTCACAATGAGCCCCTTGTCTGAGTTTGAGACTGAATGATTTCCTCAGTTTTGCATTCTCCCTCTGTTTCTAATTTAGAAGGGTTTAAACATGTGGTTACAAAGCAAAGAGCTTTTTTTACATGAAAGAAGTGCTGCCGCGGTGATTTCTGCAAAAAACAAAATACATACTATATAAATACTGCTCATATTGCCTATAAATCTTTTGGGTCTTAACTTAGTTTGCTGTTATGGATATTGAGATACCACCACCTTTACTGCCCTCACACAGGAAAAACAACAAACCTTCTGGACAAAATCACTTCATTCCACAAAACTCCTGGTAAAGAGCAGATAAAGTTTCAAACTGTCAGATCAATAGTGAAGCCCTTTTCATCATGTCACGCAGCACAGGCAACTCTTATAGCCCAGAGTTCTTCCTGTTCAAAGTCCCAGCTGTCACCAAGTACACAAAGAACTATTTAGCAGCCAGCCCTTCAAGTAGCATCACAGTTTAGCATCAGCATGACACTGCTGGGATCTGTGACAGCACGCAAACTGATCTATCCATAAATAATAAATACATTTGGTTTTCACCTACCGCTTCTAAAATGTCTGCCTGGCCCCCTTGGAAACCGTCAGGCAAACTTTCGGCTGAAGCCCCCAGACATCTGTATCACATCACATGAGTAATTAACGCACTATCAAAGCCACACCGTATCCCACTTGGTTTGAGCAATGCACCCGTCTGCTCTGAGGTGCCTTCGCATTATGGCTCAGAGTTTCCTGTGGAGAGTTTGCAGAATGTCTGAGTGTGTGTGTATGAGTGAGAGTGTGTGTGTGTGAGGTTGTGTGTGTCTCTGCAAGTGTGTCTGTGTGTCAGAGCACCAGTGAGACACTTTGACTGGGTGGGATAGTAAATCTCCACCTCCCTTTGGTAACAGACTGGGCCCCCTTTGGAAACATCAGCCCCCCCACCCCCTCATAGGCACCGCCTGCTGACAGTCATCTCCAAGGCAAAGCACACACACAGGGGCAATGGCATCTGGGAGCCCAACGCCCCTCCAATCTGCCCCTATTCTTAAATCCCTCCTACCTTCTCTTTCAGTCCCTCTCTGACTTAGATTATGTCTTGTATACATAACATGCAACTGTTTCCTCACATGAGAGGCAGCAGAGATGGGATGGTGGGAAGGTACAGGGAAGTCAGTGTCCATACTGTGATGTTATGTTTCCCTCATTTGAGAGGGAGGAAACTAAGACGGGAAGTGGGAGTGAACCATCAGCTTGCCTTTAGTTTTACAGACTAACTGTTTGGGTGGCCCGACCAAATCACACTTGTATACTCCTGCTAAACCTAAACTGCAGATGCAGTGTTGCAACAAAGCTTTGTGTTTGCTTTCAAATGTGGATAATCACTGTGTGTTATGGAGAAAAAGGCTAAATGAGAAAATAAATCCAATAAATTGGTTTTCCTTGCCGGCAAAAAACAAGACAAACATCCCAAACAGACAGTACTGTACCAGATGACTACATGCCTGAAAGACAGAAGAAGACCGTTTAATGTCAAGAGAGAAGAGTGCTCCTACATCAGTGTCCATTATGGATTCCAATATGGACCATTTATCATGATGTGCGCTGAGAGCAGGAAGAGGGCTATCAAAGATATCATGATCTGTCACTCCTACTGCCAAAGAGCTGACACATGCAACGGCTTAAAGAGGAAAACCACTCAATTAAAAAAATCGTGTGCTGCTCTTGCCTGGCAGAATTCAGTACATATTTGTTGAAGATGGCCAATTCTCTACTGAATGCATTAAATAAACAAATACATAAATACGTGTAAATCCTTGATGTGGTCCATTACAAATAAGCAGGTTATATTATGTTGACTTTTGAAGTAACAATTGATTAAAAAAAAAAAAAAAAGGGTAGCTCACCTGGTAGAGCAGGCGCTTACATATAGAGGTTTACCCCTCGAAGCAGCGGCCGCAAGTTTGACTCCGCCCTGCAACTCTTTGCTGCATGTTATTCCCCCCCCCTCTCCCCTTTCATGTCTTCAGCTGTCCTATATAAATAAAGGCCTACCAAATGCCCAAAAAACAAGACTGCATTTTATACACAGTTTCAGTTACATTTTTATTAAACGGGTACACTGTGTGCTATTTCTGGACATTAATTTTATTTTTAAATTCTGGTCATACAAAGTAGATAGTTATGGACAGAAAATTGTAATATCAAACTGTGATTTATTTTTTAATTCACAAGAATATAATATCATATAAATGCATCTTCAATTGGAACACTACATGAAGAAAGAAAGAAAGAGAAACCTGGATAGAATTACGTACTCATACAACCATCAAGTAGCGCACACGTACTCAAACAAACACACATACACACACATTCCGATTGGCTTTTCCCCTGATCCTTCAGTGTCAAAGGTCCTTGACTGGATATCTTCTGAGATGGCTCCATTGTGTGTTTTCAATCCTATTTCTTTAGCCGCCGACATATAGTATTTGTCAAATTTTCACTGTTCATTTGAAGCATCGTGTTCAACCTTATTTTACTTCTCTTGTCTAACAAATCATCCAAACTAAACGACAAATCATGCAGTTAGTAAATCTATGAACCTATGAATATTTTCTGATCTGCTGTCCCACTCAAAAATGCAAATGACCGTTTGAAAAATTGACAAAATTGACAGTTTTCTAATCTGCTTTATGGTTTGGTTGGGGTTACACACAAAACAACTTGGTTAAGGTCAGGGAATGATCATGGCATTTGAACAAATCACAGAAGCTGTCGTTCTAATCTGTTGAGGACAGTCTTTTCCTCTCAGCCATGTCATACAAATACTTTTGATGTCATGCAATTATACTCTTGCATGCATGTATAGTATAGCTTAAACCGTACATCCATCATTAATTATTTTGCCATTGTACTTATAAGTTAAGCAAAAAAAAACGTTTTGTAAAATAGAAATAATCACTAGAGTCCATGTATGTCATGCAATTAATACATATAAAATGTAACAATTATATACCTTTCCCATAAAACACAAAGTTCTTTTGGTGTTTTTTTTACTTTGAATGAAACTTTTATGCTTCCTCTCAGAACATACAGTATAGGTTCAGTGTTTATGATTCATTTGCAGTTACTTTTCCTACAGTCAAACGTGACTTAATTGGGTAATGCCAATATTTACAGCCAATTAAAATTAAAGGGATCGTGTTTTCTTTAATTGTAGTCATGAATTTATCATTGCTTCTGAATTAGTTATGGTCAGCAGTGGCAAATATTTAATTTATTGGAACGTGATTTGCTGACGGCATGTGATTTCTCCCCCCCCCCCCTTTATCCAAAGTCCCTTGATTGTTGGCAGCTTCTATGACATTTTAACTTTTGAGGGGGTAGTAGAGTCTTTGTTAGTAAATCCATTAATATATAAATGATGAAACCTTTACCTGCTCCCAGTTGCTTTGGCTTTCATGTTGTTGTTGTGTTGTTGTTTGGATCGTAATCAGGTATTAATGCCATTCTGTCTGAACTCAAAGATGGCAGGCTGCCTGGTAATTCATATGCTTGTTCTCTGATGGCATCTGTCGAAGTGTGCTCTCTGCATATTGGTACATACCCTATGGGAAATTTCAATCCAGCCCCAGACTGAGTGGGATGTAAGCAATTTCTTAACTGGAACACTTGCGCAAAAACAGAAAGAACAGAGAGAGAAAGAGAGAGAGAGAGAGATAAGTCATAAGTTTGAGGCCAATTCTGTGACAAGCAGTGATAGTGTGAAGAGGGTTCAGTGTACTGCCTGGCTTTATTAATTTGTGACATAATGCTCCACACAAACAGAAAGTTACAGCATGAGAGAAAAAGAAAATGGGAATGTTGATGGAGGAATTTTTATAATACCCTGATAAGTGCCAGCACTTGACTACATAAAAAATCAATATAATATTACCAGACTATCATAATTAGGAGGAGGAGTGCTTTGCCAACGCAGCAACGATGATATCTGATAAACTGAGCTTGTGGAGAAGGCTGTGTTGTTGAGAAGAATTTGGCTTTTTTTTTTTACTTTGACCTCGAGTTTCCTAAAGGTGGATGGTTAGTGGTAGCTGGCAGCAGGTTATCTTCTATACAACTTTACTATGATAAGTTTGCAGAAACAGCTAATTTTGGACTTGCTAATTATCTTTGGAAATGTGTTTTCCTCAAGACTTAGGTCATTAACATTAAAGCATCCGAATGAATCAAAATTGTCCGCAATTATAATTATTACTGTTTTTCTCATCTCATTAGAGAACGGTTTTGCTTTAGTTATAACAAAAGGCGAATGTCTAGCAATGCACAACATGTCATTGCTGTAAAAGACTTACATACTTGGTTAAATAAAAATGTATTTATGTCACAGAGATTATCCATAGCAGCGTAATATTTAACACATAAAGGAATTTTAGTTGCTGCCACTGAGTTTTTTGTGAGTTATTTCACTTGAGCCGGAGTAACAGGGGCAGCTGACTTGAAATGCATTTGTACAGTGTATTTTCCACTTAAATCTTTGCTGCTCCATATCTCAGAACTGCATTCCAATCAGACAGCACCGTTTAATTTACAAACTCAACCACTTCCAAGGGATGACTCGGTCTTACCGGCATCAGCACTCAACGGGAATCAGTGAGGCGGTGAGGCTGTGCATAATTGCGGAAGTGTGATTGCCAATTTGAACATCATTGTGTTGTACCAATGTACAAGATTAATACAAATTGTAGTAACGTGATCTAATCTGTCACCTTTTTGCGAAATGCAGAGGGTCAAAAAGGCAGATTCTGCTCTGTGTGCAAGCAAGCATTAGCAATGTGGTTAATTATAGGAACATTTTTCATGTTTTTTGTAATGTAGCACTGTATGAAATGTGCCAAAGAGAAAGTACAAAAGTTTAACAATCTCTGTGTCTGGAGATTGATTACAAATAATGAATTAAATAGTTAATAAATTATTCTACGGTTGTTGGGAAACAACAGTGTAATAGCATAGATTCTCTGGAGTCTCTTTGGGGCTGCGATATTCGTAGGAGACAGCATTGTCCAGGGGCAGTGTCCGTAAAGGCTTTACTGTGATTTCATGTGACTAGAGGCTCTTGGACCTTAACTGATCTGAAGTAACCTAATGTTAAGCTATGATAAAAGATCATAATAGCTGTAATTATAGCCCACATCAACCCACAGTTATTTTTCATTAGCCCCACCTTTTTAGTCCATTATCGCCAGCTGTAGCAAGATAAATGTATACAATTTTAACCTTTTGCACTGCCGATTAATGTTCACATTTACTGCCCTCAAGCTGGAGGCCAGTTACATACATACATGACTAGAGCCCCTTTTAAACAGGCACATGCACTGCAACCCTGAAATGATCTGGACATTACCCAGAAGAGCTGTATGTGAGAACACAAATGTCAGAATCGGTTGGACCGGACATTAAAATTACTTTACCCTTTCAGTTCCCTTGTTCAAAGTCCATGTAATGTCCGATTTAGCCCATGTGTTAAAACAGCGGGTCTTTGCCCAAAGAATTTGCAGCGAGCAAGTAGGCGTGTTGATGATGTTTCTATCATGCGGCTGGCATGAAACCGGAAGAAAACAAACATCTGAGTGTGAAGAAGGGTGATTTACACAAAGAGGCAAATGGAAATGTCTAATTGGAGAGACGACATGATCCGGGAACTTCTGTGGGTAAGGGCCGATGCCGAAATCATCAGACAGATTTAAGGAACGGCAAGAGACTCTGTTGTTTATGACCAGATTAGGAACCAGCTACGTGACTGCAATGTAATCTGCGTCATGTCCTGCCACCAGACCCCTTACCTAAACCCAACGGTGTATACATCCAGTCAGATGCATTGAAAACAATGTAATCACAGCAGTATTACAGTTGAGACAAATCACTTTTAGCAAAGGAAAAAAACAGTTTTATTGTGAACCAAATTTGTTGGAGAAACTCTGAGAATACATAGAACTGAATACAATGTACACAACTGTGTAGTGTTCTTGTCAAAGAATTACTATGAAATTTTGGGAAACTTGCTTGGTAAATGAATCTGTGTGTGTTCAGCGTTTAGCCTTAACGTTAGTTTGGCACAAACACTGGAAGCAGGGGTAAAGTGATGGCTCTGTTAAAGTTGATTTTAAAACTGTCATATCACGCGTTGTATCCCATGTATCAATAATGTCAAAAAATGTATCATGAGAGGATTTAATTAGCAGCTACCAGAGGTCTTTTTTGATTTTGGTAAAAGCAAGCTGTTTCCGATTGCTAGCTGTGTTCCGGTTGCTTCTGCTATGCAATACTCTGCTAAGCTAAATGCAACAAGCATTTTTCCCAAATTGGTGTTCTTTTAATTTAATGTTATTAGGTTAATGATGAAATTCAGGCAATAGTTTTGTACTAGCTAACACACTTATCAGGTATCAACCAAAGTAGAATAATCATAAGTGACCTAATGATTTAATATTGTGGGAAGAAAACAATTCATTAAAGTGAAACTACAATTCACAATGGTATTTAACAATAGCCTAGCGGTCATAGGAGGATAAAGCTTGAAAAAACATTTCTACAAAGCATCATTCTTAAAAACAATATACTGCTTTTTATTTTCTCAATTGCTGCAATCATATACAGACCCAAGGCTTGTTGTGTTCGCAAGCTATCCACAGAGCTTTCAGCCGACAGGGTAACTGATAGTGGAGTCTTTGACATGGCATTTCCAGCTGAGACACATTCCTGCTTACAATCTGGCTCTCGTTGGACAGACCTGATATGCGTTGATAAACGCAAGAGTCTGAGCCCATTCCACTTTGCTTTTCCCTATCAGAAAGCCCATGAGCGCATGCTCAAAATGTCTGCTGCACAATTATAACTCCATGTCTGTCCAAACAGCAAACAAGACTGTTTTGGATGCTTCGGTGTCATTTTTTAAACGCAGATATCTCTGTATATATTCTGTTTAAACTTCACATTGGTGTGTCTTTACTTCAGGTAGGTTACATTTGAAAAACATCTGTGGACAATTTGAATGTGGCATGCTCCTCGTAAACACAGCTGTGAAAACCAAGTGGCCAAAAACTGAAGATAACAAACCTCCGTCAAGAGAGACTGATGGGGTTTTCTTGTTTAACTTCCAGATGTTGCTCAGCTCGAGCTTGTTACCTGATAAAGATGTGATATCAGACCACAACTTGAATTTGTTTCACCTTACGACTGCATCTGTCTGCTTGTTGAGAGCAGTGTTTTTAGAAATAGGAAAAGGATTTGGGCCGAAAAGAAAACGTTGTGGAGCATTGAACTTGAATGTTGGAGGAAATGGCTCTGTTTTAAACTACAGGTGACTGAGAGATTTACAAAATGCTTTTTAGAACAACACTGGCTGCTAAGTTGATATATGCGTAGCATGTGATGGCAGTCTGCATGCTTTCCTCCCGGTCCGTTCCCAACTGTCCATCATATCCAGTTTCTATTTTAATTGGCGCAACCAATAGCCCCCCCCCCCCCAACTCCCTCCAGAACACTTAATCCCTCCACTTATTTCCCTTGATTGCTTGCAGTGTTGTTTTCTGCTTTGATGCGGGGCATTTGGCCCGTTTGCATTGCTCTCTGAGACTGCCTTATTGAATTACTGAATACTTCACATAAATAAACGTTAGCGAAGTGGGATTTGTGTGTAAAACTCAAGGTGAACCATTTTAACATCAAAGTAATTGTAATGAATGGTGCTCACTTAGAACAACTTTCATTTTTGACCTCAATTTGGAAAATGAAATACCAGATTACAGTCACTGCTGTGGTTCACTGTGATACTTTAACTCACAGACCTTCCATGCTGTCTGAAGGTTACCTCAGCCAGTGGAATATAATAATGAGCTAAAAGTAAAGTCCAGAAATAGTGCCACTATTGTCCCGACATGCACAAGGGTTATCAGATTTCTGTTTTTGTGATGTAATGGGATAATAACAATTAGGATTATTCAAGCAAACACTATTCTTAACACTTGCACACATGCACATACACGTGCTCCTTGCATGGCTTGCACCTGTCACAGTAGTCAGACACAATTGGAAGTTGTATTGTATATATGCTTGTGGGCTTATATTTAGTCACAGATGCCAATTTTTTTCAATTTGAATATACTATATTATATATATTTATGTGTATACTGTATACTATGGATCCTGTTTGGATGTGATATGATTGCTATCATTGTTTGCATGGCCTGGCTCAACTTAAAGAGAATGAATTTACTTACATACTTGCCGATACCAATAGCATTTGAGGCCATATCAGAGGCATTTCTGATACTGGTATCAGTGTCAGAACAACTCTTGTAAAAACACCAGAAATGAATACACAGACTGTACTGCGATGGATATCATTGTTTCTAAATGTTTATTGACTTCTCATGTCATCATGTTGTCAAACAGCTGCAGTGTCACAGACTGTGGTTATCCCATAAAACCTTCATACATGATACATTACCTTTTGTTTTTTTTATCTTGTTTTCCCTCTGAGTTGATTAACAAACCACAGGGATTTCTGGCCTCATCTGGCCTTTGGTAGTGTATGTCCTCCTTCTGGGTTTTACTACTCCAGCAAATTGGGCAGCAACTCCCAGGACCTTATCACCCATCCTGTGTTTATGAGTAAAAGGGGCTGTCAAAGGTTAGAGGGGAGAAGACTGACATAATCTGGCAGTGATAATGTCTCTGATTAGCGGCTGAGAGATCATGCTCTGAATGTGTATCCAAGTGTTTGTGATCTGTGCGTGTGTAGAAAACCTTGAAATGTTTTTTTCGTCTCCTGATAAAGGCCTGGTTTCAGTAATATGGTATTTAGTATGAGTACAAATTTGTTATTTATTTTTAACCACTTACAGACACTGACTCAAACAAAGAGACCATGTTCTTAATACCCCACAGTTTAATGACAAAGAATTAGACTAAAAAACAGTTAACACATAATCTTTAACACTACACTATAACAAGCTATAACAATAACACCTTTGACGGCAATGCATGTTAAAATACAGCGATGATCACACTGATTAGCTGGGATTTCTGTGATTCATTGGATATGCATATCTAAGCACCACTCAGACCAGCTAGCCTCAAGCACTAAACTGACCTTTGACTTGTTTAATGGGACCCACATTCAACCCTGAGGGTCAAAGGATACTTAAAGGCCCACCTGTGTAGATAGTTAACACAGGAAGCTTGTTTTCAAACTCAAACACAACACTGAATAGATCATATTTAATTATTTATATATGTATATGATTTACTGGTTATTCCAGTATGGCAAGCTTTCACAGTTTAATTGCCTCTCTGGTGACTGCGTTATTGATTATTGAATCATCCATAATGCTTCACAGATAATGCAATACGTGTTTTCAATGTATAAATAAGAACTTTTGCCCTGCCAGGTTGTGAACTCACATTTGATTGAAAGCCTCATCACCTGCAGAGCATCAGGTTTCACTAACCTTAGCACATGTGCACATTCGTTACCTACCATCACTGAAAACCTGATGGCTTGTCGTAAAAGTAGATAGAGAGTGAACATTAGCATTAATTTGGAGTTGTTGTTTCTGTCCACCCGATGCATGAAAGTCCAATACTCACATGGCTCTGCTTGGAACTACTTAAGGGGACATTTCTGACTCTTTAGCTGCTAAATGATCCACCTAGTCGCTTTACTTTGTCTTCTGTTTGTTGCTGTGCAGGTAGAGTACAGTGGGTTTATTAGACCTTCTTCCCTGAGAGAGATGGCATTAATTATGAGTGAAACAGTGAAGTTTCAGCATGGAAAACCAAAACAATGAGCTGAAAGATGCTTAAATGCTCTGTAGTGTACTATGAGGGTGATACTTTTCTGTAGCTTCATCACTACATGCAACCCCTCTCACATTACACATAGTCATTGGATGCATTGTTTGCAACTATTGATAAGTGTAACCTTGGCAACCTTGCAGAACTAGACAATAACACACTACTATTAACCAACCAACCAACAGAGTTCCTCCTCTTACTGTAAACGTGTGCTCACCGTCCAGCAACCGAGTTTTCTTTTCATACATTGTATCAGATTTTGATTATAATTGATCTGTGCAGCATGAATACATGATTTATTTACCCTGAAATTAATCATTAGTAGCAACAACTTTTAAAAACCTTCTATAAGATGTTGCTTGCTGTAAAAATGTACTAATTCCCAGAGTTACAATAGCTACCAATAATAATACCCTATGCAATATACTGGGTTTTCCACACTCTGTTTTTTTGTGTCCACTGTTTTCATGCCCTGATAGTAGCATTTGTAACAGTTGGATCCCTTCTTATTTATGTGTTACCATCTGGCTCAAGGCCGGCAACAAAAGGTAGGTTAGTCAAAAATTAGTTTATTTAACTAAATAGACCAATAACACAACTTAACTCAACATAAGTGTAATGTTGGGATGTGTAACTGTAGAAGACATCAGTTGTTTGCCATGTGTCTGTGAGTGAATGTATGGTGTGATGTGTTTTGGATGCAGAAGGACCAGCTGAGAGAGAGTGAATCCCAGGGGGGGGGAGTCCTTTATGCCTTCTGCAAGCCACGCAAAGATGGCCAGGTACCGACGGCCCTCCCAGCTCCACCTACCTGCCCACTCCCAGTACCTGCAATCAAAGGAGCAGAACATGACAGGCAGGCAGATCGGGAGGGGTCGTCACATATGGGCTGCTCATGCAAACAGTATCAGTGTAGAGTGAGTTGTATACTGACCAAACCACCCACATTGGCTGGTGTTTCCTGCCCTTAAAGATCAAATCTAAGGAAATGGCCACTGCCAGGGCAGGGCTACCAAGTTACTTAGTGCATGTTTGGAGACACGGGTTATTAACCGCAGACTCCGTGCTTTTATAATGCTGTGTTCTTTTTGTTGGGTGTGTTTCTCTGAGAGATTTTTGTTAAAGTCCGTGGGTTAGTAAAGATTGATGATGGACACAGCTTAAACAGGACCGTTATGTGTGAAAACATACAATATTTTGAGAGAAAACAATGAACAAAAAAAATAGATATCATAGATGACCATTTAGCATATCTGAACTGGACTTCCCCATTGCTATTCAGAGGCAGCATTGGTTCATTGGCATTTGCGGGAAATTGGAGATGGCAGTGTACAGTGGTTTCACCGAGATGACCACTAAAATGTTATAGGCAAGGCAAGGCAAGGCAGCTTTATTTGTATAGCACATTTCAGCAACAGGGCAATTCAAAGTGCTTTACACAAAATCATTAAAACAGATAAAACACAAGTACAAACAGTTTAAAAGTCTAAGCATTAAAAATCAATAAGACACATGAATAACAGTTAAAACAAAATAGAAACATTAGGACACATAAAAACAAAAATAAAAGTTACAGTGCAGCATAAAAAAGAATAGCATTAATTTAAAGAAAGGCAGCATCAAAAAGAAAGGTCTTCAGCCTTGATTTAAAAACTGAGAGTAGCAGCGGATCTACAGGTTTCTGGAGTTTATTCCAGATATGAGGAGCATAGAACTGAACGCTGCTTCACCCTGTTTAGTTCTGACTCTGGGGACAGAAAGTAGACCTGTCCCAGATGACCTGAGAGGTCTGGGGGGTCATAGTGTAGTAGCAGATCAAAATGTATTTTGGACCTAAACCGTTAGTGATTTATAAACTGCAAGAGTACTTTGAAATCAATTCTTTGAGACACAGGAAGCCAGTGTAAAGACTTCAGAACGGAGTGATGTGATCCAGTCTCTTGGTCTTAGTGAGGACTCGAGCAGCAGCGTTCTGAATCATTGTTATAAAACAACATGCCTATTTTGATACTGAAATCCTGTGTAATTTCACAACAGTCGGACTGTAGCAAGCTTGAGATTTTTTTTTCAGCCATGAATATTCACGAGGATTTAACTACAGTCAGGAAGCCAATGTATCAACACTCAAATGACTTGCAAAGGGCATAAACTGTGTTCGAGTGCCAAAAAACCGGCTTCCCAAAAACCATCAGCATGTCCAGACATCATCATCATCATCATTTCCTGTGCTTGTTTACACTAAATGTTCTTCCAGAAGACAGGACTGCTGTGTGCGAAACTGTGATTATAAGAAATGTCAAAGACTATTAATAATGTATTTTTGTCTAAATGTTACCCGTTTGTGCCAAGACAAGCCTGAAGTGAAATAAACCACTTTATCAGTCACCCAGTTATAGTTAACGTAGCATATACATCAAGTGTATGCACCAAAGCGTGAAACTTAATCTAGATACACACACAATACAGCTGCTGATTGAACAACCAGTACAGTACTATAAATATAGTAATATAGACTATAAATTGCTTTAATTACTGTATTTACAATATGTATATCATCTATAATCCTAAAAGACACCAGAATTGAACAAAAATATAGACATAAACATATTATCTTATTAAGAATTTTTTAATGTTCAGTAGTAATACTACACTATGTCCTAAAAAACACACAATACCCAAATTAGTACAGGATTTTTTTTGTCCTTGATCTTGAATTTGAACTTTATCTTGCAGCCAGGTAAAATATACATGTATGCACATACAAGATTTCAAATCACTATTAACAATCAGTAGAAACAATCATGTGACATACAGTACATACTATGCATACAACATACTAATTATTACGTATAGAGAGCATATATCTGGACAAAACAGCCAGATGACAACTGCCGTTTGGAGCTCATTTTTCTCGTGACTTGTTTACAATTGAGATCCCACTATCCAGAGATGCTCCTAACCTTGTAAATATCTTATGTTACATAGTCCTGCTGAAGACAATTCAATTATATCTATTTTTGTTGAACTAACAACATCAAAAAATCTATACACTGACTCCCTTCTTTCATATTAAACCAACAACACAAACATCATAAACAACAAGAAGCTGAGCAAGATCTATGCTTTGGAAGTCATTTCTCCACACCTTTATTGCGAGATAAAACATGTCATATACTGTATTTATTTATTTATTTATTTATTTATTGGTGAAACATGTTAAGGTGCACTGAGGCCATGAGGTAGAGAGATCAGTGGAGCAGCATGAGAGACTTCCTGTGGTTAGGGACCCTCACAGGAGAGTGTGAACATGTTTAGAAGTCTTGGATCACAGTACAGCCTACAGCCATACCTCCGTCTCCATCTGGTGTCGTAGCCGCCATAGTGAGGCTAATGACCTAAGTCTGCCGGCTCTCTGCTCAAATGTGCAACTCATCAATACATCTGACCTAAGGATGGACTTGAAGCTCTGTAACAGCAGGAGGTCCACTGTTATTTAAGTCCATTTTCAGAGTATTGCTCACAACAGAGTAACGTTAGAATTTGTTTGTGGATTTCTAGTCTCGCATTGCCAGACC
>NC_045734.1:9088046-9088275 GCF_008692095.1 Etheostoma spectabile
GCACTGCGGAAGAGCGTCCGGCTAGTCCACACAGCAATCCTGGATGGGAAAAATACTTGCTGTGGTTCGATGCGTTTCTATAAATCAATCAAAATCATCTTGGGCATCCGAGCGGAGCCACGGTGCCACTGCAAAATGAAGGAACTTGTATGGCTGGAACATGTGTCCGTTCAAAGGTTGTTGTAGTCATGCAGCAGAAAACTCAGATTGGACAGATGGTCTAGCTAGC
>NC_045734.1:9088285-9096897 GCF_008692095.1 Etheostoma spectabile
ATTTACCCTGCAGAGATCTGAGGAGCAGTTAAGCATAGTCCTCATGAATCGACCAGAGTTCAACATTACAACAAAAAGAAAGTGGGAGGTAACGGCACATCCGAAAACCGACATCCGAAGAGAGTGACACACGGCGGAATCTCCAAAAGAACGAAAGCAATCCAGGAAGTGGAATGTCGTGGATATAGACTAAACCAGTTTTCAACATTTTTTAAGCCAAGGACAACCTTAACTGAGAGAGAGACGGAGCACGGACCCACTACTTCATAAATTGTGTAAAATTAAGTTGCATATTAAACTGTGTTTACAATAACTTGTAGGGCAGCCTTTTTTGGCAATAGAATACTAAGCTATTAAATAATAATTGTTAATAGGATTTCATAAATCATATTTTAGTGTCAAACATACATTTGACAGAGCGAATTCTTAGCATGAAGTGTACCTGTGGATGGCTATCTTAGTGACTACCTTCTCCATAGGCCAGTTAGCCCATCATGAGAGTATTTTTTTCACAAATCGGCTGATTTATATTTGCTAATAATATGTATGATTCATCTTAAGACATTTTAATTATTTAAAAAACACTCAAAAAATGTACAATAGTTTGCCCCACTGCAGTATCTCTGAGGACCCCTTAGGGGTCCCGGACCCCCTGTTGAAGATCTCTGGACCAATAGATCACTTACATATTTACTTTTTAAGGTGCTCTAAGTGATGTTGGGTGACGTCACTTCTTTAATCAAAGTATTTTCAAACAAGACGAGGCTAGCTCGTCCCTCCCTCCTCCTCATCCCGTCCCCTCTTCCTCCCTTCTGTGCTTCCGCGCACTAACCCCCCAACCCCCACCCCCCTTACCTAACATTTTCAATGCAGGACTTTCACTTGAGATTATTACTTTTACTGAAATAAGGACCTAGATACTTCATCCAACCCTGTTGGTGACGCATCTCGGCCTTGTTATTTGTTTTATGTATTGCTGTCTAAATGTGTGGAATAAAAAGTGAGTCTGAGATCTGAAGTAAATGCACGTCATGAAAAAGTGTAATATGGTGGATATTTTCTCCCCTGCTCACAGACTGAAATGGCACTCAGCAGCATTGTGCTCAGGTCTGCCGCAGGTAGTCTCACATTGCCAGACCTTTCTCCACAGCGCTACAAAGGAGGGTCTGCCAAGTCCACACAGCATTCTGGGATGGGAGAAAAACATGCTCTGATTTATTGGCATTTCTTTAAACCAATCATAATCATCTTGGCGCTAAATAGCAACGACGTAGCTGAAAAAATATTGGACATATTGAACAGATAGTTTAGCTAGCTGTCTGGTTCTGCAGAAATCTGAGAAAAGATTAACCATAGTCCCTCATTAGTCCTCTGGCCTAAATGAGGGAAATCTGGTGGAATCTCTGTCAGGCAACAGGGCAAACCCAGGAGTGGAACGTTGGGGATATAGACTAGCTGCGGGTGCCTGGAGGTTGTATTACAACAATACAGATGTAGGTCGTATAAAAGCAAAGACAGCAATACAGCATAGCCTATATATTAGGGTGACTATATTTTGATTTCCAAAAAAGAGGACACTCGGCCCGACCTCAAAACACAAATTCAGACAGTCTTCTCAGAGGTTAATGAACATGCTTTATTATGCCTCAATGTTATAAAAAAAACCTTGAGCAAGAAAATAAAGATATGTAACAATCTGTAACAAAATAATAGCTCTTATCAAATAAATAAATAAATAAATATGAAATAATGTTCTAAACATGACCTATCCTGTGTCAGCTTCAAAATCCTGCTTCAACTAAATATCTCTTAACACCTTTTCAATGTAATTAGATAAAAAATTTTGGTGTCTATGTCATCTTTGAGATCTCCAGCACATTTATACACTGTAATATACTGTATGTGCTAGCTTTGCATACGGTTCACTCCATCTCCCACTTGTCCCGACCGGGACTGTACGTGGAAAGTTTTTTTTGCAGTTCAACTGTGAAGCTTCACTAACGCTTCAGCATTTTGTGGTTAATGCTGCTCCGTTGTCTGATCTGCTCCCTGTATGTGCGCGTTGCAGAACCGCCCACAAGGCAGCCTCTCAGGAAATACACACAACAAAGTACCGTAGTATTGTGTGCAAAGCGCCGGTCAATTTAGGTACACGCTTAATGGTCCCATGAAAAAACAGTGAAAACACATTTTCATGAATTTGTAAATACCCCCCCTCCCCCAGCGCCCCGGAAAATGTCCGGGCAAAAGAGGACGTTACAAAAATACATACAAAAATGTTACTTTCTGATACGTGTTTAATGTATACCTGTTGGCCGTTTTTTCAGAAATGTTGTACCTTCATTAACCTTTGGCCCCTTAGTTTATCTCAGGCTATCATAAAGAGGAATACCCCCCCCCCCCCCTGCATGCAGAGAATGAGAGGTAGGGTAGACAAATTCAAGTGCTCCTCTTATCCAAAGCTCTCTGTGTCCTAGGAACATTGTCGTTCTGAGATCCGTAAGGAAACATAAACAGAGCAAAAAGGAAAAAGACCTGACCTCTGGCATGAAGTAGATGTGAGGGCCACCAACTGGGAGTCTTTCTCCCCTCACTGGGAGTGGTGTTGGTGTTGAAGGTGTTGAAGGTGCAGGATTGATCTGTGCTCTAACAATCTGGATTTTGATGTCCAGATTCTGATGTTGTGTTCCCCCCCTCCCCCGTCCGCCCGCCGCCCGCCCGCCCTCCCCCTCTCCCACAGGACCCAATTCCCAGAGAGAACACATGGAGTCTCATGAAACATGTCCAATGAAAACAGTCACCTTGGTGACCTGCAGGGACCATCAGTGTGGGCCTCTAAATCCTCAGGGGAGATCCCGTGGGCCGAGTATGGGATGATTTAATTACACTCAGAAAATATTGTGTGCTTGTGTGCTTGTGTGAGTGTGTGCGTGCGTGCATTTGTGTGTGTATCTATAGTTATTTTTTGCTTCCCTTACTTGGCTGAACTGTGTGTAGACCACTGCATTAGTTTGAACCATGTTCCTTCCTTCTTTCATGTTTTCTTCTAATGGCAGAAGCGCTTCTGGTATCCTTTTAACCACCGGTGTTCATTGAAGGGAATACAGTTCACAAAAAGGAAGAACAATTGTGACTAGGAAATTCATAAAAAAACATGTCCAGGCAATCAAGGTTGGTTCCTAAAAGTGATTAAAAAAAAAAATATCTTTAATAAATAGGACAAGACATTAAAAACACACCAACATGTGATGGCTTAGAAGAGGAGCCTCTTTTATGATTTTCTTGGTTATAATTCTTCTTCCTTTTACTCAACTGAAATATTTGGTTGATTGAGACTGAAGAAGGAAACAAACGTGTGTGAGTGTGTGTTTTGGTGTTCGTGGCGTGCCGCTGGTGTGTGTTTACAGGACATAAAAATGTTTTTCAGAGACAGGGGACCAAGATGAGATCAGAGCTGGTTTTGGTCTGGTTGAAATGTCGGCTCTTAACGAGTGCTGTGCCCTTTGTGCTTGTTCTCTTTATAGCCTCCACTCTACAAAGAAATTGTGGACGTTTCTCACTATGACAGAAAGAAGCAAATAGGTTTGTTGTCTCAAAAACATCTTTAAGTTTTAGATCAATGAGATAAAACAGAGGTTTGTTTTTAGTCTAAATCATATCATTTTTACCAAGACTATCTCTTGCTCAAGTGATGCACAATAACAGAGACAAACCAAAAACATTACAGCAAATTATAGTTATTATAAATCTTGGCCATAATAAATGAACACCTTCTGGCTAACTAAAGATTTACAATAAACACCCCTATCAAAAGTTATATTGTGTATCCTCCGTGCTACTAATGAAGCCACCCACAATTCAGAATGAGATTTTAAAAAGCAACTGGGACACTTTTGCTTCGAAAGTAGTCCCCGTACAACCCTTTGGTTCAAATGATCTCTTTCATTAACAAAATCTCCCAATACAAAACTATAAACATTAAAATTGCAAACAAGGAACATTGGGTGTATTGTAAAAAGGGTACGTAGTATAAAAAAAAAAACTTAGTCCTGTGGCAAACAAACTTAGCGGCACAGACATGGCTGAAAGAATGTACACTAACCAGTCGGACAAGAAACAGTGATTCTAGAGACTGTTCGGATACATGCTTATAAAAATGAACTCATACCTAAGAATCAGAATCACAATCACAATTATTGGCCAGGTTTGCACAAACAAACAAGGAATTTGACTTTGGTTAATTTTTGCTTTCAAAATACAACACTCACTTAATGCATAAAGAATAACAACAGATAGGACAGTGAGAAATACAGAAATATACTGTTAAGTACATAGAATTCACAAGTTTACAAGAAACATACAATTGAAGAGAGGGAAGGAATAGTACAATATCAGTATAGTCTGAGGTTGTGTGTGTGTGTGACTGACGTAGGTTGAAGATTGCGGACACTGATGAGCTAGCATTTTGTCCAGGAAATGTCAGCCAACAGATCTATGACTTTTCCGAAAACATGCAGAGGTCTAACTTTCTTATTCTGAAAATCAGTGTTGATCTCCAGACAACATATTTAGTGTTAGCACAGATAAGACATTTTCTCAGCACATTTGTTGTTGTTTTTTTTTTCCCATTCTTGACGACAAAATGCTAGTACCACTAAAAAACCTTAACGCCTTGATGGCTTTGTGATTGCTTCTGTAGTGCATAATCGCAAACACATTACAGCTGCAATAGTACCCTCTACCCTACACATGGTAGCACTTATTTGGTTTTGAAGGCTGGAACCGGTTCTTTGGCGGGTCGGTGGCATGAGCGAGTTTGGTCAGAAGAAAAAAAAGAGATTTAAAATAAAAGATCAAAAGGGTAAGGAATGCTAATTGTGGTTTCAAAAGATGGAAGAAAATACAAATATACAACATTCTGCTCTCTAAACTCAGAGCTGTATTTGCTTTTAGAGATGAATCCAGCAAAACATTTTGTGAAAAGGACTTCTGTTAAAAAAAATGTTTTGACTTTCTCTGGCATTGCGACTATTTAATTTGGTTGTGATGAGTTTATTTTGTTATTTAGAGACTCTGATTAACTTTTACAATCGCATACACAGCGTTTGCTTTCGAGTCTATCATTTATTAGTTTTGTTGGAAAATGTAATCATTGACATTAATGAAGCTAGTGCTCTTACTGTCCGTGAAGATAATGCAGCATCAAGAGTGCTGAAAGAAAAAAGGGGATCATCCACTGCAGAGGAAACACTGCCATCTGAAACTACTTTGCTCCTACCACAAAATAAAGGGAATATACAGGGTCAAACCCTAGTGCATATCATATAGCAGCTGGACACTGCATGTGTTTGTGTTCCTCCTTAAACGGCATAGAAGCAAGAAAATGACCCCATTAGTCACCCAGTAAACAAACTTAAAAAAAATCCAAGAGCGGTAGCACCAGGACTGTTTATAAAATGGCTCTGACTGCCTCCACATGTCTATATATCTGCCGAAGGTATTTGATATTTGAACCCTTCGTTTGATGCCCCTCATCACAGACGAACAGCTGATGTGTAATGACACTACAGGGCAGACAGATACGTAATCGTTCAGCCAGCACATGTACCAGTTGTCTTTGTGTTAAAGGACAAAAATGTGCAAAGTATATTTATATTCATGTCTATCGTCATGTTTATTAAAGTGATATCGTGGTAGTTGTAGTAACCATACTTTGGATAATCCTTTCAGACTTCAACTTGTACCTGAACTTATTATAGCACGCAACGACATGATGTTAGTTTTCAAATGCCCTTGTGTTATGTGCTGTTATTGGCAATAAATAACTGGAGCAAAGACTTTAAGCAGAAAGAGACCCGCTTGACACATGCGTGAGAAATTTGTAACCTTTCCCAGGGTTCAGTGGGGCTTGGCTCTCTGCCTAGACAGTCGAGCTCTGGATGATGTTCGGGCCTTTTGATTTCTAATACGTCAAAGGAGAGTTTCTATAAACACTGATAAAACAATTTAGAGAATGAGAGAAGTCATGATGCTTCTACCATTTAACCCTACTTTTAAATTATGATTAAATATAAATGTCTGAACCAGTGGTTGTCAAGCTTTTTGGCTTTTGAACCTTCAAAACCAAGGTGCCCTAATGCCTTTGTGTGAAGGGCCAAAATGGATCTGGATGGAAGGCCACAAACCAGAAATAAAAGTACATGTTGAAGAATACCCTAATTCTTCATGGATAAAAGGTACATATTTAATCTACTTACTTAATTGAATAGGAAAGTTTACCAGAACTGTGCTTAACATTGCCGTAAATCTTAGATTAAGTACTTTTTAGCTGCATAAAAGGGGTGTTTTAAAATCACAATAGTTAGGATTTTACAGCACTTTCAAAATAAGCATGAGCACGTTGAATGCAATTGCACCATTGGCCAAAAAAAAGGAAGCACGAGCTAAACGTGGCCCGCGGGCCCTGAATTGACGGCCTTGCTCTAAAACAAAAGTCAAAATGTAATTTATTTTCATAGGCTATGAGCAAGAGTGATCTTATGTTTTACCTTTTCAAATTGTTAGTTTGAATAAGTTGGTTTGCCAGGCCAGAAGATATGAAACTATCCTGTAGCATAGATGAGATACACATGTCATGTAGAAGATATGAGCTTTTTCATATTTCCTGGTACTTATCATCTTGTCAGCCTTCAGATCTATCTTGCTGCCCCTTGGGGGATGTCCCACACCCAGGTTAGGAACCATCAAACTAAATATTAGGTCTAGATGTGTGGGCCCAAATCACTTCAGCTTTTCTCTTTGTTGGATGTACATTTTCTGTAGAAACTTTCAGCTTTTCTATTAAAGAATAGAGAATACACTGTACAATTAACAATTTCTCTCTGGTTTTATTTGACTCCTCTTAACTTCTACTCGTCTACATGTTGTGGAGACTTTAATCTAGCTACATGTTGATGAATTTTTTCATTTTGTCACAGAGCCTTTTGGAAGGTTAAATCTTTTTGTCCAGTGATGTGAATTCTTGGATGCTCCATATCTTACTATTTCTTAGTTTAATGCTCATAAATTGTTGTCTGTGGGATCTTTTTTAATATTTGGTGTTTGAAGGAAATGACCACTAGATGTCATAGTTGCTTGGTCTTCGGGAATATCCAAGAGTTTGGTTCCAAATCTTTACAGCCCTTCCGCTCTGCTGAGAAAAACACTGATCAGGAAAGAAGGTTGCTTCCTGAGACTTTTTGTATCATTTTTAAATGAGCTTGTAAAATCAAATATTTCTAATATTACACTTACATAATGTCAGTCAGACGGACTCACAGTTGATTTCAACACTTTTCAATTAGACTTTTGCAGAAATACACAAATGGCCACACATCCAGTAGAAATGCTTTTAATGTAATTAAACATTATGTTTCTGATCAGTTTCAACCGTTTTACATTTTTTAAACATTCCAAAAAAAAAATGGATCTTCATGAATGGAATCAAATTAATTCATTTTTTAGGATATCACAAGCCTTACAGTAATATTTACAGAATAAAAAAAAAAATATCCCAAATTAATTACGTTAATGTCATGCTAACATGTGTGCAAAAGTCCTGCGTTAATGCCAAAAAAAGTCTGCCTTTAACATTTCACTTTACTTCTTGCACAGTTGGAACAAAAAGAGGCTATCAGCCCCCATTATATTCTCAGCCCCTTCCTCTCCCTTTCTCCTGTCTTGCTTCTTCAATTTTTCCTCTGTCTAAATTTCTCTCTCTGTGCATCTCTCCATCTTTCCAATTCAAGTCAGACAGATGCCTCTCCGGAACTTCAGAGCTGTGGAGTGGAAGTGATGAAAGCCACAAGCCGGGTCCCACTGCAAGACCCCAGCTCCTCGTCTGCCAGCACAAACTCCCTCATTTAGAAGCACATCCTGGAACTGGGGCTGCTTTTTAATTAAAGCCTTAGTGGATTGGGCGAGACTTAGTAGAGGTTGCGAGGGAAACTTTAAAGTTGCACTTGACAGGTATATTTAAGTTCACCAAGTTTGACCAGATGGAGCATGTATATTGTATAAGTCTTTGAATATGGTGGTGGTGGGGTGGAAAGAAATATATCAAACAAGCAAAAAGAAGAAAAAAAATCATGGTGGGGGGAGGGAAAAAAAAGGAAGAGTTGAAGGGTGGGTGTTAGTTGAGGGATGCAGGCGTGGGGTGGGGGTTTGGGGAGGCGTATAGGGAGCCCAGAGCAACTAACAGGGAGCAAGCAGAGCACAGCCTTCTGGGTGAATGTTAGATGTTTCGGCAATGGCTTCTCAGGATTGAATTCATTACGAGCAGCAGTCTTTATCTGGCGTCAGATAAAATAAGACATTTGAAAGACTTAATTGTTAATATTCATCAATATGTCTAATTATGCAGCGAAAAAGTGAAAAATGCATTACGAGTTTCTCTGCATGGCTGTAGATGAGTGGATGTGTCCCTCAGAGAAGACACTTCTAACGTGTCTTTTTATGATTCATTAATCGGTCTTCACTAATCAGCAGGATCACAACAAGCGGACAAACAAACACTGATACGTAAAGTGACCAATAACCACCCAGCATGCAGTATTGAACACCCCCCCCCCCCC
>NC_045734.1:9096907-9105981 GCF_008692095.1 Etheostoma spectabile
CCCATCCCTCCGTTTGTGGATATTCTTCATCCAAAATGAAAAGTTTGCAAAGTGCTACAGTCTCTCAACACAAACAATTTGCCTGAAGGAAAGTGTTGCACAGGAATGCAGGGGAAGGTAGTATGAAGGATGTAAAGTACCTCTCTATCATATACAGAGTTTGAAATGTAAGTTAAACATTGTTTGCTGTGCACAGGATTTGATTTTAGACAGAAATGGCAAATAGATGAATTTGTATGTATATTTATATAAATAGGTCAATGAATGCAAACAACCTATTGCATTTTGTCCACTTTTGTTTTATGAGTGTGAACAGACTGATGAGCTTTGTATTTGCTCCCTCTAGTGAATAATTTGGGAAATGACAAACATCAACAGAAAGGACCAGACACAGTATTATGCATCTTGACATACTTTTATTTTACATGTTGTATTCTTAAGCCAATTCCATACACTCACAAAAAGAATGTCATAGAGAGCTTAATATAGGCCTACTATATTAAACTGGTATGTCTTGATTTGTGAAAAAATACATATACAACACTCAAAAAACCATTCAAACAGAGAAAATCTTAATTCCTCTAAGACAAATTGGTCAGTTTGGCTATTTCCCAACACCCAGCACTTCTTACTCTTTGGCCATAACCTAGCACAGCACTTACACTGTGATTTCATCATCATGCTGGATGCTGGTAATTGGAAAATTTCAAACTGTTAAGAAAGTATTTTTTTTTTTATTCTTACTTAAAAGGTGAAGAAAATGGTGAAGCCGTCCACATGTGATGAATTACACTTCATTCCACATTGCCTCTGTGTCTTGTTCTCCAAACAGCATGCTCTCCCTTTCCGTCTTTATCACTCCCCCTGTGTTGCATCATAATATATATAATAGATATATTCCCTGACCATCATCTCTCACAAGAGAGGCCTTGCTACCATTTATTCTCAGTTAAACCAGAATAAGTTGGCTCAGCTTTTCAGCTCTAGGCCTCATTTTAGTTCTGTCTTAGCTTACCTCCCAAGAACCAGACTCTCTCCAGACACACAGGAGAACATTGTGAGCCTGTGCACCATCTGAGCCTGGGCCCCTCAGGCCCCTGCTGTATCAATAATGCAGACATGACCACACTGATTGCAGGAGACAACTGGTGTTAAGAAGAAGCACACCCAAAAGAGTGCTCTGTCTCTGCTGTATACACAAGTTAGCTCTGCTCTCTGTTTGCCACTGATTTAGATGTACAAGTGCTGGAATGATTGCTTGGGCTTTTGCAAGAGCTTTGCCGCCATGGACGTGTACTGTATGGGCTAGGCATGCATGTACACACACACACACACACACACACACACACACACACCTAGGTACATGCACACTCAGTCGCAGGGAGGGCACATGCAACACCCAGTCATGTTGATGGGGCCATTGATTTTTGAAGGCCTCCCTTCTTTCTGTTGTTTTCTTTGATTATTAATTCACAGAAGCAAAAGAGAACTGCCCGGTGCTTTTAAATCTTAACTGTTCACTGAAGTACCAGCTATAAGAAAGATGTGCCCCACACATACAGTATGTGTTTGATACTGCCAGTAATAAAGAAGTAATCTCATTCCTTTCTGTTTTTTATATTGTTGAAAGAGGTACTGCAGCATTAATGCAGTTGGACAAAATACTGTTATATATTTTTTAGGCTACGTAATATAGAAGATTACTGTAATTAGAGGACACACACGCTTAGTAAAATTATAGTACCCGCAAGTCTCATTTTGTCAGTGGTTGAAAGTAAAACATAACTATGAATCTATACTTAGATCTCATCCTGAAGTTTGTGCACTGGCGTAAATCCCTTGATGATACGATGGAGTAGACATTTGTTCCTAATTTGAAGCAAATAAGTCATAATTTAGGCATCTGAATATTATACTTATCAACTGAAAATTAATCTGCAACAATTTTGATTACTGATTCATTTTTTAAATCGTTTTTTTTCATTTTATGACAGACATAACAACTAATCTGAATATGCTGGATCTCCAGGATATTGTGATGGCAATTTTCAATATTTTCTGACTTTGTCTTGACTGAATAATTAATGGACAAATCGATAATGATAACGATCTGGTGTCATATTATCAGAAAACAAACACAGAAATGGACAATGTTGAACATTTTTAAACCCTTTAATCACTAAACCGAAGTTATGCTCATTAGTGCAATGTTTTAATCCCTGCAGGATCTGAATTCTTTGCTGCCAAATGGATAACTTGACTCAAGTATTTCAATTCTTTCCAGGGCCTTCCAACCTTCTAGGGCTGCACTTAAATTGCAGTTCAGTTCTGTGAAACTCGCTATTAATTAGATGTAGCATAAATAATTGGATAAATGCTTAGGGAACATGGCTCTTTGTTCTGGTGTAGAGCAGTGTACACGTTGTACTTATGATGATAGGGGTTAATGGGATTGACTGTAATTGGCTCAAGAAAGTGGCTGGGTCAGAGTTAATTTGGCCCCTGCTTTTTCATTCACCCCAAAATCAATTAAAATTAAATAATAATAATAATAATAATAATAATAACCACAGTCACATTATATTAGGCATGCCTGAGCGGGAATTAAAATAAATATGAATAACAAACAAAAACCCATTTAATAAGATTGGATGTCAGAAGTATATATATTCTACAACATAAAACACAAAAAACTGTGGATTTTAGCCAACTTAACAGATACAACTTAACATATTACTTACAATAAAAATGACAAAAAATTCTATTTTGCAGTATGATAAAACACATTAGCCTTTTCTTCAAATATTAGATTATTTCAATCACCATTCTTAAAGTGAGAGATTGCATTTGTTAAATCTATTTAATATGTTTTCACATCCTTTATTGACTATAAATCAGCATTCACTGTTTTGAGACCTAATCAAAGCGGCAGTTGGAATGTGAAACACTGTTGTAAGAGCCAATTAGTGCCGTTAGTATAAACGGGAACCAATCTTTGGTTCATCAGGTGCACCTCAGAAGGACATACAGTTTTTGACCACACACACGGAGCCACACACACACACCTGGACACATGCACACCAACACCACACAAGCATACATACAAGCTGCACTTTGTCTGGACTATCAACTTATATCTCATGGAAATAAATAGAACAAATGGTGTTAACTGCAAATATGACTTGGACTTTCATTGATCAAAAAGGTAAAAAAGTGGGTCAATTACTCCACCCGTGGAACGGCACCTCAGGGGCTTAAAGCTTGGGCTTAGCCTCTACAACCATGTTCGTGCAAGCTAACTTCAGCTTTAAATATTTGAAATCACGGGGCAATATTTATTCACATCTGTCATAAAGGAATTGGAAAGGTGGTTTACCTTGATGTGTTTTGATTTATTCTGGCCGCCCTGAGGTTATACCCGTGAATTAGAGAGCATCAATAAGGAAAGACCATCTCCCCTATCCCAAATGATAATTACCAACATCACTATTGATCCAACTATTGATGCATCGCTAATTGTTTCTTGCAGTTATTTATTTAATTCCATCTCTGGCATGTGAATGCGTTGACCTTGTGCAGCGGGGAAACATAAGGGTTGGTTTGTAGAGGGAAAAACACACATTAAGATTCCACTTAAGACCTTAAAACAGCAAGGACTTCTCTCTTTTCCATCCAAAAGAGATAGCTTGGTTATGATCTGTTCATGAGGTTGAAAAGCACAAGCAGAATGGTAATTTGAGACGAGACAACATCGGATGATACTTTAGTTTCTTCTTCACTGCAGTCTTTAAGACTGATGTCCTTAAAAACCTCCAGGGAAACTACCAAAAGTTCAAAATGGCATCATATTGATCAGTTATAACACTACATTATCTAAGCTATAGAATAATAATGAAGATTATTCATCATTAAGGGTGTATTGGATTGAGCACATCAAAAATGTATTCATGTCTCTGAAATGAGTTTCTCTACACATCAGTCTCAACGGAAGCTCAAGAACTGACTTCATGAAAACGTAATTGCATAAACAGTGAAAGAGGAGATTTAGAACATAACATTAACTTAAAGGGAAATGTTTCTTACTTTTGTTTCCAAAATCCATAATGGGGTCTAAAAGAAATACAGATACATTTAATCCATATATTTATATCTTTTTGTATTCATGCAATAAAAATAGCAATACTAATAAAAATAATTCTATTAAATTCCCACCAAAATTTGCCCAGTGTAATGGACATTTAATTTGCTCTTTAAAATAATCCATGTTTAACCAACAGACACTATATCAAATTGCAGTTAAATTGGACACAGTGGTTTTGTGAAGCAACAAGTTTGGTTACCAGTAGTTATAGTTTTTTGGGCATTTTTAGGCCTTTGTTGACAGGACAACTGAAGAAATAAAAGGGGAGTCTAACTAGGGCCCGCTGCGTCTAGGCGTAAACCTCAATATATGGGCGTCCGCTCCACCAACTGATCTATCCTGGCGCCACTGGTAATCCTTTGGAGGACTTAAACTTCACCTGCACATGTACCATTAACACTATATGAATACCAATGCAGTGTAGGGTGCAACCCCTTTTTGACTTTTAACTGACATTTTTATGACGCCATAAATTGGTGCAACATAAAATTATACCGATATTGTACATAGTATACATTAAATTCTGTTTACTTTTTTTAATAGTGTCATATCATACCAGAAGTTATGTCAGGACACTTTACAGATAGTTGTTTTGACAATCTAGGTCATCACCCACTCTACATTTACAATATGTTGTTGAGTTTTGTAAGAGTGAGTTATTCTGAGAAACGGGCACTTTGAGGAAAATGAAACAAAATCTGAAATCAAGACTAGGTTTCATCTCTAATTGAGAGGTTGCATACTTTACACCTTGATAATTTTAAGTCATATCGGTGAGCAGTCAATTAAGGATGTTGCCATTTAAATTTGGGGAGGCATCAATTTTCGCCATGTATGAGCACATGATGTCAAAAGGTGTTAGGTTTCAGAAATTAAAATAAAATAAAAGGAAAACGTACAATGGTGTGGATCAAAAATGTAATTTTAACAAATTGCAGCCATCTAATGTAAGTAAGTAAACTTTATTTCTATAGCACTTTTCACAGACCAGGGTCACAAAGTGCTGCACAAGTTTATAAAGAAAAATAAATTAAAACAACATACAGAAACAGTAAAACACAGTATTGAACTAAAAAACAAGTTTAAAAAAGTGGGTCTTTAGTTGTTTCCTAATGGAGATGTTATTGTAGGAGGACAGGAGGAGGTGAAGGTGCCTGCAGGAGTTTAAATCATACAATAACTGACTTGTATGTGACAGTGATTGCGTGTTCTCTGAATTACCAAGAGAGTGTTGTGTTGTTGTGTTTGTTTTTTATATTAAGTTTTAATCGACTTTGAGAATATTTTGTTTTTCACTTTTTCATCATCATTGATGACGAAATGAAATGTAGCTTAACTAATTCAGGCTAACATGCCATTATCAGGCTAAACTAATCCTGTTTTATTCTCACTCAGCTAATTTGGTTCTTCGAAAGCAGGTTGAGGATTGATTTGCAAATCCTAGATGAAGTTATCTTGGTTCACAGTGCACTCTTATTTTGAAATAAAGGCAAAATTAGTGGAGAGTTCAAACTATGAGCATCATTCATATGATTGTTAGATGAGTGTTGATAATATGATTCAGGTTAATGAGGTAGGTGTGTTGAAAGCCATCATAGCATGCACTGAGGCAATAGATTCATTCGTAAACTCAATTTTTTCCTGCATTGTTACTGGTGTCTTTTTGTTCGACATTTTGCTCCACAATCTTTCTACTGTTGATCACTGTTAAAGTTTTAGTGCGTAACTTTTTAAAACTATTAAACGTCTGCTGCATTCAAGCCATTGGCAACAAAGCTACAAAAGCTACAAAGCTAATTAAGACTATCAGCTCCGAAAGGCTGTGTTTAGAAGATTGTGTCGTCTGATGACTTTCCCGCGCAGAAGCTCAAGTGAAGATAATTATCTCTTCTTAAGAGTTCATCATGTTTTTTAATCATCCATGTCCTCCTTGGCTACTAGCGACTGCATTGAAGAGGGGCTGGGGCAAGTGTGCAATCATGTAATGCTTGAATCATGTGGACGTGCCGACATTATTGTTGTCGTTACTTAGAATTCCTCGTGGGGGCGGCAGACACTACGCACTTTAGCTTTAAACAATCTACGAGTGTTGCTGGTGCACAATGTGTGAGGTTCTCCCATGGACAAGCAAGACAGTCGAAAGTTGTCTCTTAAAAGCAGCTTTAATTGCATAAACAATTTTTAATAAAGTGAGTGCTGCAGTTAATCATGTGTACAGATTAGTGTCAAATTAAATGCTGCATGTTCTGGCTCCACTGGTCTTTTTAACTTAGAATCTTTTAATTGGACTTATGTCTTTTCTCTCACAGTTTCGCAAACTACGTTTTGTGTGGTTCCTTTTTGATTACAAACTTGTATTTATTTTAATTTTTTTCATTTCCAGGAGCAGAAGCATTTAATGAAATCTCACTTGAGAGATTTAGGAATATGCAGTTTAACAACAATGTAGCGTCCCGTAGTGCAATCCCTAACACTAATGATCTGTGTATTTATCTCCTGCTAAAGCTGTCAAGTTTGGGCTATGCAATGATATTTATGGCACCAATGTTATCACAAATGTGTGTGTGTGTGTGTGTGTGTGTGTGTTTGTGTGTGTGTTTGTGGGAAGTGGAGAAAGTTGGCCTTTGCCAGGACATCTGGTACCTGTCACATCACTTTGTGCATGTGTGAGCACTTCATTGGTGTGCCCTGCCCAGTTCTGCCCACCCATCAGGCGCCTGTTAATACCTTTAGTCAGAGCCGTAACAGAACATCCGCAAGGGCCATGTAGGTGTCTAAAGCAAGGAGTGTGTCATGCTTGTGTACAGTCTCTCTGCTCGTCACACATTAAGTTTTTTTTTGGATTTCATCCAAGAGCGAGGTGATGATGTGAGTAGACATCGCTTGCCTCAGGATGAGTCTGCCTGACTGGTGACCTGAGTACCTTCACCACACATAACCCCTGGCTGAATCTCCACTAACAAACTATTGTTTTGACACAACAGTAAGCGATGCATAATGGCTTTTACTGAAATATGTGCACATGCACACATATTTACAATGGATGTCAGCAGTTGATGATTTGAAGGTAATTACAGTGTATTTATTTTCCAGTGTATTATTCTCCCTCCAACTCCCACCCCTCTAGAATGTGAAGCCAAGCCTCTAGCAGTGTAGTGCTGAAGGTGTGTTTGTGCTGTTATGCCCTCTGGCTTGGCTGCCAGCTTACTCCCACTGATCTGAGCCAGAAGGCAGACTGCCGAGGAATACCGATCACCTTGCCCAGACCGAATCCTTTGAGCTCTCTCTGGCATCTTTCCCCCTTCTGCCAGTTTCCTCCTCTGCTCCTCTCTTCCCCCTTCTGAAGTTGACAACAAAGACATCCTCAGGGTCCTCCTTGATGTGAGACCCACTCTTGATCTTTTTTCCCTATGTTTTTGTACCTTATAGTTGCACTACTTTCATATTCCGCAAGCACGTTATTTACACACTAGTAGACAGAGAAACAGGGGTCTTTTCATGTAGGAACCCCTGCCAACATGTTAATCACCTGAGTACCTGCAGTAGTCCTGTTGGCCCGGCAGAGCCAGGACATTGGTAAGACAACTCTTTATGACCAAAGCCTTAAGACAGTTTGCAGATGAGGCTATCTATCTATCTATCTATCTATCTATCTATCTATCTATCTATCTATCTATCTATCTATCTATCTATCTATCCATCTATCTATCTATTTCTGTGCTTTGGACTTCTTAGGTCTGTCAGTTCAAGAATCAGTGCGCTGTCATTGGAGCCATGATATCCAATAAGACTTACTCCTCCACACACATCGTCCTGCCCCTCTTCTCCTTACCCCACCCCGCCCCTCAAGCCTCCATCATCACCCCATCACCAACCCCCTGCTTCCATGAAGTTAAATCTCTGAAGAGCTAATTAGTGGAGGAATGGAGTCCAGGAACAGCCAACGGAGCTGAAGGAGGGAGATTGGCGCTGGTGCTAGCTTTATCAGTCAGGGCCTGACAGAGGGGTGACAGAGAGTGGAGGCAAAACCACCGGCTCACAACTGACAGAGGCAATGAAGCGAGCCTTTGAGCCAGAGAGAAAGAGAGTGACAGACAGGCAAGCGAAAAAAGCCGGCTTCTAGCAGCTGTCCTATGGCCTGTAGGCAAACTGCACAGTCCCAGTCACTGAGGCAAGTTTTCCCCTGCCCCTGCCAAAGTGTTGTGTTTGTTGACCATCCCATTTGATGTTGTGTTACCATGGATAGAGCAGTTCATAATCTTGACTCGATTCAATTTTGAAACACCTGTTTCACATTTAAACAACTGTACTATTCACATGCTGTAGTTTCTGTGCTAAACAAATACTATTACTAGCGTATGACTAAACATACTGTGTGTTATTTACTTCAATAAAAAGTGCATGAACACAAGGGGGATGCTCTAAATATTACAAAAGTATGTAACTGCAATTGGAGATTTGTAATGGTTTTCAATTTTTCCACACCAATAAGATTTTAATTGTAATGACAATAGTAACCATTTGTTTTACATTTTTAGTTAATCATCCTCATGGGCAAATTAGGTATTTTGGAGCTGGTACTGTTATTCTGGTATGGTTTTGTATTACATTAGTGTATTAATAAAGTGAAAGCTAATTAAAACATTATTTCAACTGTGAAATATCACAGACAATGTTTTGTTGTTGGAGGTGTGTGGGGTGAGTCTGAAAATGTACAGTAATGTGTTAAGCCAGTTTTAATCCATTTTAATTTGTATCATTAATGTAGTCATTGTATTTAATGTAGTTTAACTCTCACTAAATTGGGACTATAAATATAATATTACCTTTTAACGCTTGAGGATACGATTTTATTTATTTATTTACCCACACTCAGAAAGTTCATGCAGAAAACAGCCAAACAGAAGAAGAAGAAGAAGAAGAAGAAGAAGAA